>NW_010177306.1:0-22909 GCF_000695765.1 Mesitornis unicolor
TGCGCCGAGACCTGGCGGCGCTTCCCGGGCCGCGGTGAGACACAGCCTCACGGAGACGCACACGAACACGGGCGAGCACGCAGCGTTGCCCACCGAAGGGGAGCGCTGTGCTGGGAGCCTGCTCAACTGCCTTGCACAGCCTCGGAGGCATCCCCGGTCCGCGCTGCTCCCCGGGCCTCGGCCGGCAGCGGGGAGGGAGGGCACGGGTAGAGGGAGCGCCCCAGCTGGGATACCCCAGGATGCCCTTGGAGCCAGGATCCCTCTCTCCATCAAGCTCGCCTATGCCTTACTCCTGATTCTTGTCCTGGCTTTGTCCACCTGCACGGGCCTTGTGTTCACGCCTTGGCTGCGCTTACCCACGTCTCTGCTGCACTGGTTCCAGCCACCCTTGCCCAGTGCCCAGTCTTGCCCTTTTTGTTGGTCCCGTGGTCTTTCTTCCCAGGTAGCCACCAACTTTCCCATTGCCTGCATTCCCGCCCTCAGCAGTGCTGCCTGCCCTGTCTGGCTCCCTCATCCCCATGTCTCCTGGGTAAGGACCTTCCCCATGCCACCCTTGCGTGACTGTGGCAGAACAGGACTGTCTCTGGGTGCCAAGCTTTGGTGCTTACATTTGCAAGGATGAATAGTCCCAGATTGCAGGTGGATCACAGCCAGGGACTTTCTAGAATCCTCCAGTGTCTCGACTGGGGACTTTTAAGGGCAGTATAACAAAAATTACTATTTAAGTGCACGTGTGTCTCCCTCTGTTCTCTTGTAGGTGAGCTCATTAACTCTTGAGGGGTGCCTAGTGTCACTCATGTTTCAGGAGAACACATAGATATTCTTAGGCTAGGAGTGTTGGACGCTTCCCATTTTGTCCATGTTCCAGAAGAAAATTGGCATCAGAATAGGACAAACTAGTAAAAGAGGATGAGAGGGTGATTCCTCAGTGTGCATAACAGCCAAATAACCCAGGAGAGATGCAGTTTAGATTAAGGAATGTGACTAGCAACCAGGACTCCTGCATCTTCTTGGCTTTTCTGTACTTCATGACATGACCTTGGGAATGTTACATAACTTCTCCTAGGCCTCAGTTTCCCTAGCAGGGGAAGACTGGGGCAGGGATAATAATGCCTAAATGCCCTCATGAGGTGCTTTGATGACTTAGGTAATGTTTGCTGAGTGCCTTAAAGATGTCAGGTACTATATAAATGCTAAGCAGTGTTATAAAAATCTTCCTGGCAGTCTCCTGTGCTGCAGAGGTTGCCAGCTGGGACTCCGTAACACCAGGCTCCCACTTCCCAGGTTCAAAGGAGACCGTCAGTTTTATGCTGCTGCTGTACAGCTAAAGAGACACTATGATCTGTGCACACACACTTTTTGGTCTGGTTTCCCCTTCTCTAAGGGAACTGATGAATTAATACCTTTGATTCACATGAAAGAAAAGGAGGAGAGCGATCTGCCTGTGGCCCAGGAAGCAGAGTTGTGCCCACTGAGGTCTCTGTCATGGCAGGCTTTTTCTGAAAATGAAACTAACCTTCCGAGTTTCAGGTTAAACTGTGCGTTTTATCTTCAGGAAATTCACTTGCTTAATGAAACAGGTCCTGTCCCAGCACTTGAATTTTGTGGGAGAGCTTAGCTGGTGAAGTACAGCAGCTAAGCACCATACTAGAAGGTTTTTCTACTTCACATCAGGATGACAGGATAGGTTTGCATATGCAGACATCAATGGCAGTTCAAGGCTTCTCAACTTTGGAGGCACAGCCTTAATGTGCACTTCATTAACGTAAGAGCATCCTAAGATGAGGTTGTTAGTAGTAGTTTGTAGGGATAAACATGGTTGCTTTGGACAGGAAGATGGACTAAGTCGACTTGCTTCAGGAAGGACTCTGGCAGGATTTTATACTGTAATTGCCATTTAAACTAGGATGCAATACGATTACAATGCTTATCATGGAGGTAAACAAATTCTATAGGTGTGGCATTTGTTACTTTATTTCTATCTCAGAAATATTTCTTGATACCTTAAAAGGGCAATAAAAAAAAGGCTGTAAGGTGTTAGGGAGCATGAAGTGGCTCTAAGGAGTTGACCCTGTCTTTTGGATTTGGGAAGCATCTGTGGAGTCTCTGTAGATTCCATATGAACATGTAGCCCAGTTTGAGGCAGGATAATGAATCCCTTTACATACCTTCTGGGTTCTGAGCTGGTTAAAGCACTGACAACCCCTTTTAATTATAACTGTGTAATCCTAGAGCTGGAAAGGCTTGAACAAAAAGCCTAGGAGTAGCAGCATACCCATGGGTACTGGTATGGTTGGTCTGGATGGATCACGGTGCAAGGATTTAAGTGACTGGTTCTGTTCAACCAAGGCTTGTCCCTCCTTTGCCTCTGTCCTCTGAGCCTGCCTCAGGCTCCAGCACTCCCTGGGGCAAGTGCGTGTCCTCTGTACTCACCAGTCACCAGCAGCCAGACTTTTCTGCAGCACATCCCCATCCTATGGTTTGTTTCCTCACTCCAGTTTGCCCCTGGAAATCTTCCCTCTGAGTCTGGCAGGAATGGAGCCCATCTGACAGCAAAGAGGTCTAGCGGTGGGGAATGAGGTCCTCCTTGCTTCATTCCAGATGTTCCTGCTTCACTTTGCGGGATGGGGGCCTCCCTAATGTGCTTCTTGCTGGGACCTCTCTGGAGCCCGGGCCTAGATTAGCAGTGCTGTAAAGAGGCTACTGTTTTGGCACGGAGGAAACATGAATAGTCTGTTCCCTGATACTTACAAGCTGATGGGTTTTGTGCTTCCCTGAATGCTTGGCTTTATGTGTATGCATGCCCTTATGGTATAGCCCCCAGAATCCCTGGCTCTTCTTGCAGGGAGGCATAAATGGCAGGAAGAAGTTGCTGGTCTCTGGAGGCGAGAGCCACTAATTAGTTGTCTTCCCTGAACAAGCAATGACAGGTTTGAGGAGGTTAAAATATCAAGCGGTTCATTTACTCTCATGGAACTCCTTATGCTTTATGTTGTGGGAAAGATGTTGCTGATGTACATTTATGTATAGTGTCATCAGGTATGTAGCTTTTGATATAAGATACAGTATCATTTTCATCTTACTGTGCTTGGACCATGTGAGGTTTGATTTCGGTAAGATCAAGATTAAGTCAAATGTTTATTAAAATAATTGCTTGAAATGATTTCTCAAATCAAACTCTCCCAGCACCTCCTCCCAAACCTCTTCAAAGAGGGAAGAGGGATGAACTAAATAATCTGCAGGGGATTTTATTTTCCTTAAACTGCTGCATGAGAATTAATGCAGCTCTAATCCTTTATTTCTTGTGAATACATTACTACTTTTTGCAGAAAGTTCACAGTTCAGTCAGACACAGAGCAGAAAGGATTGCAGCGCTGAGATCTCGATTCCCAGCTGCAGCCAGTGAGGTAGCAAAAACCAGCCGGTGCTTAGAAAAGCAAGTGACAGAAATGCACGGCCGGAGCGGTGACCGCTGGGGTCCTTCTCCATCGCGCTGCAGAGCGCCAGGTTCGGGCATCAGCACGAAGTGACAGTTGTTCCTGTTATAATTGTCTGGCCAATAATAATTATCTTCAGATGTCTGCTGACGAGGGGCTCACCAATGGGGAGGCAGGAGGCCTGTGCTGACTGCGCCGAGATTATCTGGGCGAGATGACGTCACGCGAGGGCTTGCCTAAAATCACAGAAACTTTTCCTCTGCTGCTCCGCCGGCTGCTGCAGAGCTCCGGCCATCCCTGTTGCTGCCGCGGTGCCCTCTCGCAGGCTCCCTTTGCTCCCCTCTCTTTTGCCTCGCCTGGCTTTTTCCTCTCCCATTATTCTCTCTGAAAAGCCAAGGTTTAACCCATGGCAAACGGCAGCGAGCTCACAGGTAATAGCAGGAGCCGAGGAGGAGGGTGAGCAGGATGAAAATGGAGCTTGTTATTCCCCAAAGATGCTGTGGGGCTCTGCTGCAGGAAGTGTCTGTTGTCGTTAAGGAGCTTTCAGTAAGCAACAAAGAACTGCATAAGGGCAGCTGGGCATTTTTTGGTGTTAAAGGGCTCTGATGTTTCAAATTCTACTTTGAAATTAACTTTGTGAACCTTAGATCAGTGTAAATGTTTGTGTATTTGAAAGAAAAAAACCATTCTGATGCAGGAACTTATTTTTAACCTTTTGTTTACCTGAAACTTTTAAGTGGCGAGAGACAGAAAGTGTAGCCAGTGCTTAGAGAAATTTATCCCTTGGTATGTTTCTCTTTCCAGTCAAAACTGGAGATGGATGTGGAAGGGCAGAGGGTCAGCTAATTTGGATTTGAAAACACGCTTGCCTTTTAATAATTCACACAAGTACCGTCATCTTAGACAGGTTTGTTTCCTAAATGTAGAACAAGCTTCCCTCATCCACTTAAGCTACTCGTACCTCATGCAGAAATCAAGAATGAGAGGCTGTGCGCATATCTCTCCAGGCATACGTGCGTGGCAGCCAAAAACTGATGCAGTTTTTTTCTTTCCCCTGAGCTCTTGCTAAATGCTAGTGAAGGATGTGGAAGGGACGCTGCAGTCACCCTGTCTTTCTCTCTGTGTCGTGGCAAGGACTCAGAGGGAAGATGTATTAGTTGCTCTTTACCACAGAGAGACAGTTTTACTTGAGCAAAATCCATGTTTCATCTCCCAGAGGGGTTTTTGCTGCTCTCTTGTGCAAACTGGCTGTGAGGCTGACAGGGCCACCAGTGCACAGCGGCTTTGGTGCTGCAGACATGAGAGGATATCTGCTCCTTTGTCTTTCTTCCATCCTGCAGGCTGTTCTGAGCAAAAGGCTGATGATGTATTGGGGTATCGCAGAGCTTTGTCTCCTTGGAAATACAAGGATGGAGTCTATGGAGAGTAGCACTACACTACATATCCCTTCAGAGCTCAGGTATTTTTCTGTGTGTGTGTGCTTGAAAAAAAAATAATAAAACGATGGTGGCACAAAAATGTCATCCTGAAGAGAAATACATTGGTGTCTTCTGGATTCAGCCTACCAGTGAAACATAGGCATTGGCCTTTTGCTCACCCTATCCCTAGAGTGTGAACACATCTGTCACCATGTTGCTTCATTAATTCTTAAGCCTTTGAGAGTGAAGACATCTCTTCTGCTTTGTGAAACACCATGTGCTTGTGGGAGTAATAAACTTTTAAGAATGGAGCAAGAAGTAATTTTCAAAAGTGAATATGGACATTCAGGAGTCTTTTGGTTTGGAATGAGATGTAGGACACTGAATTATTTTGGCACTTTTGAAAAAGTAGCTCATATTCTTAACTAGGCTTACACTGTGAAAGCAGAGGGATGTCTGTGCAAGCACAGGCTAAGTAGGAAGTGATGGTATGGACCCCTGGAGTCAGGGTGCTTTTTGTGGATGGGCAAAGGAGCAATGGGAAGAAGCTGATTTCCCCTGGGATTGGGGTGCAGAGTGCCAGGCTGTCTCCTTCCTCCTCTAAATGGCCTGGCCCTGTTGAATCACAGGGAGTTTTGAAGATGGTATTTTCACCTCTGTGGCTATTTCTGCTGGCTTGTAGGTACAGGCACCCATGCAGAAACTAACAGACAGACCTTGTCCATGTGGAGGTGGTGGGAAGAGGCACCTTGTGTGTGTGTCCAACTTTCCACTATCTCAAGCCGTAGCTTCACAAGGATGCAGTGTTAGGGCTGTTGGGGTGGCACAAGTGGGATGTCCCTTCTGTTACGTGGTAGCGTCTGTACTTCATCAGTCTTGGCAAAACTGCAACCTGAAATCAACCTCCACGGGCTCTTCTGCACCATGGGCAAGGGCAGCCTGAGCACAAAGCGTGTCTTTGGCCAAGGTCATTGCCCCACATTGAGAAGACAGCAGTTTGTATGATGGCATGTGAGTTGCTCTTGGTTGTTTTGCTGTCAGGTTGCACATCCTTCTGGGCTCCTAGGCACCACAGTGACATTCCTTTCCCAATTGCCAATTTTTAATCATACTTTGATGATGAGCTTATGTTATTTCCATTCATGCATTTTTTCCTCCTGTTAGTTTTTGTGAGATGGAGACTGCGTGTGTATGTCCCTTGCAACGTAGAAATCTTTAAAAAAAAGTCTTCTGTAAGAGTAGTAAATAAAATTTATCTCCTCATCCCTCAAATGGGCACAGTCTGGTTGTCCATAATCTAGTAAGAGAAGCACTGTAGACAGGCTACAATAATTTGTTAGATCTTGGTCTTCTAATGAACTCCATGCTGGTAGATGTTGCCTTTTAATGGGGCTCTGCGTAAGCAGGAGATCACTGAGTGTAACTCATTGCATGATTAGGGGGCTCAATTACTCCATTTTCTACAATGCCGAGCTGGCCTTTTCCTTGACCCCACTGCTGAAAACGCAGACAGTGTTCATATCCAGTAGATCTACTGCTCCTTAAAAAGTCAAACATGGTCGTGTTCCCGTTGGTCTCAGCAGTGAAAGGTCTGGCTGAGTATTTAACTCTAAAATTTATGCACTGCGTTTGCCGTCGGTCTCTTCTCCACAGCCATTTATAGCGATACTGGGAATAAAAGGATGTTTTGTACTTTTTTCTTCCTTTATGTCATTGCACAGTCTCTGCCTCTTGCTCAAGTCTACCCCAAGCCCTTTTCAGCTGACTTTGATCTGCTGACTCTTAGCAATAAATATAGAGATAAAAAGGGTGGGAAATTTGTAAGGGCAAGGCTGTAATGTTTCTGTTTTCATGGCTGTGTTAGCACAGGCAGGCTGCTTCCCCTGCAGTGTTGGGGGTCCAGGGAAGGGGAACAGACTGGCAGTGAATGAGGAGACCCTTTTCTGCAGAGCTATCATCATCATGAGGGCTGATACAGAGGTGGGTTTCTTTGAGGGTAAACTTTTACTAGTGTTCATGGAGCTTTCTGCAGCTTTGGGAATTATTTTGTAGTACAGGGTCCACTGGGACCGCACAAGGCAAGATGATATAAAACATTTTTTTGGAAAGCTTAATCAAGCTTTTTCTTTTAATGGAAATGGGCAGAGGTTAATACGTAGTATTATTTTTAAATGTAAATTAGCATTGTCTAAAATGTAAAATAAACTTTTCACTGATTCCGACTATATAGACATGTGAGCTATCTGTGTAACCATGTTACCTATGTGCTGCTACTGTTTTTCTTGCCAACCATTTTGCCAGCCCATTTGAGCCTTGTCCTGGGTTGGAGCAGAAGGTTTTGCGTTTACTCGGTGTCTACACAGTGCCTAGTGCAGTGGTGCCCTGTTGCTGGCCAAAGCATCCCAAAACTGCTGCTACTTCAAACCACGCTGTTCCTGTTCACGTGACAGCATCATGTCCACTGAGGCTGAGTTTACTGCTTTATACTTGTACTAGCACCAGAGAATACTTTATTCTTGCCAGGGATGTGAAGCAAGGTTTGTCTCCTTGATTGTGATAGCAGCGGAGTAAGAAGAGCTGCTGTAGTATCAGAGGCAAGGCAGTTTATTGTTGAGATCATGGGATTAAACTGCAAAAGTTCAGACCATTCTTAATTGCACATTTATGGAAGGAACTGTCCTTCAAATAGTCCAATAAAACTTCAGACTATTCAACATCTTCTGATGATAACTTTTAAATAGAATTTTTGAAATTTGTTGGTAATTAGATTCAGCATGTGAAGCCTGCAAACTGAGTGAAAAATGAATTGGATATAATCCGTGATTATGAGCTCTTCAAACTGAATGTGTTGGTTTTGATATCTGATGGCCTCAGTTACCCCTGGAGATAAAGTTGGCCAAGGACTGACTATTATTAAGGACAAGTATCTCCCTTGTATGTCTTGAGCCATCAGTAGTAGAAATACACCTGGAAAGAGCAGTCTCAGGGATTGCCAATGAACATTTTAAGGAGAAGAAAAATGGGCCAAGTTAATCTCAGTAAAAACACCAGAATGATATTATTGAGGAGTCTGATCTGGCTAATAAAATTGACTGTTTTCCTTTTTATTTTTTTTCTTCTTTTATTTTTTATTTAGAACCATTAAGAGGTACTTAAGATGATAGTAAAATCTCCAAAGTATAAACAAAAGCAGGATGCCAACGTTGTTGCGCTGTCTCATTTAAACAGTGGGTTTATTAACAGATCTTTACGAAGTCTGGCTTTTTCCATATATAATTTCCCTTTTAGCTTTAATTGGGAATTTTCCCTCTAGATCTTCTGTTGTGCACCTACTGAATGCACGTCCTCTGTAAGCATTAATGGGAATTTTGTGATTTCTAACAAAATCTCCAGGCAGCTGAAAGTCCTAGGTTTTCTTCCTTTTTGTTCTTCCCAAAGGGGCTGGCTGTCCAACTCCTTTTCCACATCTTTGCAGGTCACAACCAAGAGAGGTATTGGTTATTCACAGGAAATTCTGTGGACACCTTACATATCGATTCCTTGCTTTTCATTTCTTCATCCTCCTTGGCTTGACAGCCAAGCAGAAAACTCCAAGGTATTTTGTACACCGCAGTGATGTCTAGGTCCTCTTGTCTTCATGAGCTACCTTCACCTTCGCAAAAGCTTTTGCTCCTTTGACACCGTAGCTCTGGGGCTGACGGCTGCCCTGGCCCATGTTAGACCTCAAGGTCTCATCAGCAGGGGGGCTTGCTGGTTCCCCTCTCCTGGGTGTGGATGGGGACCAGGCTGTTGTGTGGGGACATCTCCGTGCTCATGGGTGACTGATCCAAACCCAGCAAAACCCGCTGGTGATTTCACTGGGTTTTCTAGGTGAAAGCTGAAGCTGTGAGGATCTGCTAAGGGAAACTACTGATGAAAGTGCACAGTGCTGCAGACCCTTGATGAAACAAGTTGTTTAACAGGTAGAAGTATTTGGAGATGTGTAATACTGTCCTCACATTATTTTGTGAGGCCATTGTCCCATTACTTTTTTTCATAAGATATTGGTGTTGACCACTGTCTGAAACAAGATACTGACCTAGTTCAACCTTTGATCTGACCTGATCGCTCCTGTGTGCTTAAATACCCTTTTTTGATCACAAGCCTGATAAAGGAAATACTATTTTTGGTACCAGTCACACCAGAACTGTCTGGGAGTGACATTCCCACTTGCAATCGCTCTGTGTACACAGGCAGTCAGTTTATTTTGTTAAATTATTATTTGTTGTTTCAGAACTCTGTAAATACTGTGGAGTGAAATCCATTCTTTTTAAAATCATACTTGGATTGGCAGTTCATGCTGAAAAGGCTCAGCAATCCTACATGCAGCATTTTTGGAAGTCTGGTGCTAGGCAAGATTCCCCCTGTGCAAGGCACTGCCCATGGATGCTATGAAAAACTCCATCTTGCCCCTAACAGCTTATGAGATTAGTTTAAGACTAGTAGTACTACAGGCAGACAAAACTCACTCTCCTTTTTGAAGAGGTTCAGATGAATGATTGCTTGGACTATGAGAGCCAGATCTGTGGAGCTCCATTGCCAATAACTCTGTGGCCCACTGGGGAGTTTTGCATCTGTCTCAGTGGAGGGAGGACGGCTCCAGACAGCCATACACCATGGGTGAATATAATGTTGTAGTACTGAAAGGAATCCTCAGTTAATGTGTCCTTGTTCACTGATTTCTAATGTCACATCTGAAATGTATTTTTTCATTTTTAACAATTTCCCGTAAGCTTTCCAGCATTTTCCGAGAGCTCTCCTCCTACATCAGTGCTTACATAATGGAAAAATTTCAAAATATAGTTTGAAAGATAGGATCAACAGCAGGTGTTCCTTTTGCAACACTTAGAGGCAGACTGTCACAATGCTGTTGTACTCAGGCTGCTCACGGTTGTTAGGAAATTAAAGAAAACATTGTACTGAAAGAAACATTTTGAAGACCTGGTCATAGGCGTTCATGAGAGGTGGTCCCTGTTTAATGGTACTCCTGTATAAAGATGGTAGTGCATGCCTTTCCCAGATCCCTCCATGTGCTTGGGAGGTCTGCATGTCAGGTATCCTGATATTTGGTGATTACTGTATTAAAGTTCACTCATTCAGTCCTTTGAGCACTCTGCAGGCACTAGTGATGGGATTTGTCTGACCACACATAGATGCCTGCTACATAAGGTGTCTGAGTCATCTCACCCTGAAATAGGGAGCTGAGAGACAGAAGTTGCATCCTAAATCCGCTCCCTTCTCTGCACCGAATATAGAGAGACTTCAGGCATGTAACTGGACCACAGTTACTTCCAGCCATCCTTCTTCCGTTCTCCCCTCACCATGCATTTACTACTTTTTCCAGATATCTATTTGATTTTTCCTTTTTATCACCCTTTCCCCCTCACTCTCAGAAAAAGTACAACGTTGCCATAGTCCCACTGCCACCTTCTGATGGAGGTGCTTGGTCCATGATTTCTGGAACAGGGCAATAACAAAAAGGAGTGCTTGCTTGTAGCCTTCCTCAGCCCCATCATATCCTGGTATAAAAGGGGCTTCTCTTTTAAAAGCCAGTTTCCAGTCATTAGCTGGAAAAATCCTAGATAAAGTCTACAGCAAAACTTCTGTTGGCTTCAATGTAAGAGATTAAGTTCTTAAACTTGAGTGTGTTGGCTAAATGTAATGTATCATCTGGTATGTAAAATGATAATGACGATTCACATATTTTGAAGTGGCCATTACTGTAAATGGAATAATTGGAAAAGATGCTAGAAGAATATGAAGAGAAAAGAGATCGTGTCTACATGTAGGAAAAAATACACACCAGGCTGATAATATCAGCAATCCATAGATTAGGGAGAAATAGTAATTGTAAGAGCTACCACAGGTTTTTACTATGTGGTGAATGAGCAGAGCTTCTCTCTGTGAATTCTGTAGTTGCATGCCCTTGATAAAGAAGAAAAATGGACTAGGATAACAAAAAAGCATCTATCGTGTATCAATATTAAAGCTGGGAATGCAGATTTTGACCTCAGACTTTCCAAATGCTCTTCTTGCCTTAGCAAGTCACAGTCCCTGTGACTTCAGGTGTTGTGGTGTCATGGAGCATCTTCATTAATGAAATGATGATGGCTTCAGTGTAGGTATGCAAAGTATATAAGATACTGAGGGTGGTCAATGAACTCTTGTGAGTACGGTGAGCAGTTTTGAACTGCATCAATTAAAATGACATACAACTGAGGGAGGCTTTTGACAGACCACAAGTATCTACACTTTTCTTTTATGATTATATTCTAGCATTTTGTCTTCATAGGCTGTGTCCTGATGACCTTAGTTACAATCTATATTTATTGCTGGCAGAGAGTAGACCCTTTTCCATTAAACTAGATGGTGTATCTGTTTACAGAGGACATGAATTTGGCTTCAGACATCTTTACCCAGACATCTTTGCCTTGTTTAAGTTTTCAAGAATGAGTCTTGACTCAGTGGTATTTCAAGTAGGTCTTGTGTTGTTAAAATAGCAGTCTGTCTTGAAAGAAGGACACTTGTATTCAATGTATTACCAGGGAGAATTATGGTATTTTAGTATCTTTGTTGTCTAGACTGAATCTCACAGTCACATTCTTGGTGAGTTAGATGCTTTAATGACAAAGCTCTATAACGTAACGTTTCTAACAGGAGGGATGCCTTGAAAGTGGTGGATCTGTATAGCTACCAGGCCTGCTCCGAGAGCTGCCCAAAGCCATTGCAACTGGAAATCTTCCCAGATTGGGATGACCAGTTGCACTGACTTTCAGCTGAGGTCTCTCTTCTTAGCTCCCAAGTTCTATATGGCATTAAAAGAAAGCAAAACTTTTTGTTTCCAAGCATTTTTGAGAGCCTCCCATTGCATGCACATTAAGCCAGAGCACATCAGATATAAATGTGGTAGCATCATGCATTTTCCCTGGCTGCTGGTTGAAATTCTGCTCTTTGAATGTCAGCCAGCCTGTGAGGCAACAGGGACAGCCTCCCTGTCACCCAGGTTGCACAAGGGGGTCATGTCAAGGTGGGTTGCTTTGGGTTTCCTGGTGCTGGAGTAGATCCCAGGGCTGAACTTTTGCCCCATGCCACACGGATGCAACCACCACTACAGTGAGGTGAACCGGCCACCTGTGCCAAAGCTGCCCGTTGTGACTTCTCCCAGGGCTGTGGCCTCCCATGGCAGAGCGGAAGGGACCGATGGAGGCAGTAAATCGTCAGACGGCTCCAGCTGTCCTGCGTGGAGGCTGTGGCCTTCCTGAAAGCAGCCCCGGAGACAGCATAGTGTGGAGATGATGCGCTCTTTGCTATTTGGTACCCATGAGAGCATGTGTGCTGAGGTATGTGTGGCACCTGTGCCCAAAATGTTGCACTTGCGTGGTCTGAGTGGTCTCCTACTAGCTGCACGAGTGGGGACAAATACTCTTAAGTTGAGAATTAGACAAACATCTCTCTCTAAGTGGGTCTTGCAGGCTGCTATCATAATGGCCTGTGATCTGATCCGCAGACTGTCTTGCTCAGCCTGCTTCATTCAGAGAGTGGGTAAGACACCTATCCAGAGAACCAGAGACTTTCAAAGACCTTCGCTATTAAAATTAGTGTCTGGGACTCGTCCAAGTCAGTGGGAGACATGCCTGTGACTTGAATGGGAAGAGGATGTAAATTTTTGTGCATGAGTACATGAGGTGGCTCTAACGTTAGCCATGGCTTTGATTCTGACAGAGATGAGAGTGCTGCTGAAGGCGGAATAAGCCACCATCCCACGGGTTTCCTGCAGGAATACAAATTAAGAGGATGCAAGTGCAGGATGTGGCTACGGAGTAAATGATAATATGTGGAGGATCACTAGGAGGCATGAAGATTGAACTGAGAAGGGCTTGTTTCCCAGAGATTGGCTTATAGGCAGTACTTCCTGTGCAAGTGTTCTTCTTCCAGAATAAAACCACCCATCTCCAGTGTTGAACCAGTTAATGGAGGCAGGGGCATAGGCTGCCTTCTGCTGTGCACTGGGGTAGTGGCTGTATGCTGGAGAAAGCCTTACAGAACAGAAAGGGAAAAGAAATGTCAGTTCAAGTCAGGGTGTGTTGACTCATAGGAGACATTTTGAAGGTTATGGATGTATGTTAAGCAGGTATTAAATAGCTCTTGCTTTATAAATATCATTTACAAAAGCAAGTATCCTCTTCAGGGCACCAGAGTGTATAAGAATATGAGTTAATTAGAGTCTGTATTTTCAAAGTGGCAGAAAAACAGGATTTAGATCAGAAAAACTGCAAAGAAGTTGCTGGTGACTTGAAATCCAGTGACTTTTGTAAAACTCCGTGGCCTTGTACCTTGCTTTTTCTTCCCACTCGCTGCTTTCTGCAGCTGTCCCCTTTGAACTTGGTGTAGTTGTGATTTGTGTTACCCAAGAGAGGAGAGGGTGCAGCCCTACTGACCAATGCTGTTTGCAGAGGCAAGTCCTTTCACTGGTTGGGACACTTTGCACTGGTACTCTGAGGCACTAAAAGTCACTTGTTTCACAGAGAAATGTGAGCTGGCAGGAGGATGATCCAGACCACAGGCTAATTTGTAAACAGGCTCAGTGGAGTGTTTCATGGTCTGCAAAGAGACCGGGCTAATGCGGGAAACCTGCATCCTTTATCAGAACACCTGGCACAGCAGCACGGCCTCCTCTACTCTCCTAAATTTCCACACTTATGTCTCTGTCTTTCTAAACATGGCACATATTTTTTCCTTTTGCAGACTTGAGGTGTGGGGGAGATGGAAGAAATCTGCAGTAAAGCAGATACGTACAAGCAGTATGAAAATGCAGAGACTCGCTTGCAAAAGGGAGGGGCCCCTCAGGCCGGGGTGGCATGTTGTCCAGGTTGTCAGAGATGTGACTTTGCAGCATGAACAGCCTTGCAGTGCATTCAGAAATGCTCGCCTGACTCACATATTGCTTACATTTGCTGACTCATTCTTGCACTGCCTTTTTCTTCCCTGGATGTGTTGATTTTTATCTCTGTTACTAGGGCTGTGCCCCAGACACTGTAGAATCAGCGTGTTTGTGTTTGGCTCCTGTGGCGGTGGGAGGTATCTGTATTTGGATACAAACGTTAATATAATTCACCCGCAAGTGAATAATAGCAACAAAATACAGGGGCCTGAAACTCCACAGTGTGGGAGAGAGGGTTGTGAAACGCTACTCTCAGGGCAGGGTTCTTCCCAGCATCACTGCCTGGAACTTCGTACCACCACCAGCATTCAGTCTTACTGTCTGTACAGGTCCTGCCCTGCAATACTCCTCTGACTGATTAAATTCAGCCTCGTGCTTTCACCTGTAGAAGACACCAACACAGGCAGCTGTTGGGTCCCCACTGTCCTGCTTTTCCAGGAAGTGTGTGGGTGATCAAAGGCTCTGCTCACCATCCACCTCATCATAGGGTGCTCCTGCAAGGGATTCATCTGGCTTCTCCTCTCCAGGTGAGCTGCAGCAGCCCTGCCCTCTCACAGTCCCGCCCCCTCGCAACCCTGTGCCCTCACAGCCCTGCTTGCTTTCCCACTTTGGTTTTTCATCTGGAGTCATTAGGTGTCCCTGTCTCTTGCCACTTCAAAGGGTGTCTGTTCGTGATTTGCAACGCTTCCAGAGGTATGGCTCATTTCCTGCATGTCTTCTCAAATACCAGTGGTCTTAAGTGACGCTCCTAAAATGTTTGAGGATCCAAGTTATTATGCAAGGACAATTATATCTTCAGTTTTTTTTTCCCTTTACAGGGCATCCCAGATGGTTGCGACTATCTTATCTTCTCAGTCTCTTCTGAACAGCCCACCATTTATGTTTTCTGCCTGGCTTGATTAGGGCTAGTTTGAAGCCCATCTCATTAAGCTGCCATCGCATAATACTCTTTTTTTTCTTTTCTTAATCAGATGATGTCCTATGTTTTCCCAGCAATCCTCATGCGAGGAATGACATTGCATGGCCAATTACCAGGGAACTAATTAGCAGACAACTTCTTCCCTTGTGGTTCAAAGAGCGTTTTGTACGCATTCCAAGGAGATGGTACCACACAGCATCACCTTGCAGCAGTATTGCTGTGAATAAAGTGTGCTTTTTTCTCCATGCCTTTTCCTGCTCATCAGTTTTGTGTCAGACTGGGAGCAGACAGACAGCACTCCCCGACGTCACCAAGCAGAATCCAGCACCGATGGTGCTTTCGAAAGCCTCCCTGTATTGAAACTGTGCCCCCCTACGCACTGGTTCTGCACAGCAGTGGCAGCTGAACAGAGGTACCCTTCTGAGGGCCTGGGCATGGTAGCTTTGCTTTGAGGACCTTCAACCTGGAAATGGCTGCCTTTATGGTTCTTTTTAGGCACAACTGATTTTTTTCAGGCTAAACAGTATTTATGGCATTTCTTATTGCAGGTTTCAGCATTCTAGGTTCAATGAAATCAGTGCAAACAAATTCTAGGTTTGAAAATCTGGCATTTTTTATCGTGACTTTTGTAAGTGCTGGAGGGCATGAAACACGCAGCTTCTCTGGTGTCTTCTCCTGTAAGCTGTTTCTTCATAGTGGACATGACTGTCAGCTTCTTGAACCAAGCTCTGAAAGCCCTCCAGGCATTTCAGTGGCAGTACTAAGGACCAGTTTTACTCACTTTTGGACTTACATTTGTCATTGATTCTGAATACATACTGGATCAAGTTTATATTCAAACAATATCAAGAGGATGTGTGCTAGTACTCTCCCCACGTACTTTTACTGATTCTCAAAAGCAGTGCCTGGCACCTTGGAGCCATGCAGTGAGGACTAAGTGACAAGCAGAGCTGCTGTTTTGCATTAAATTAGTCCTTCTTCTCTCTCCCAGCTTCCTCTGAATTTTTGTTATTTTTGCTGGCAAAGAGTATCTGGCATCACCTATTTGTAAATCGTAAATTTAGATTTATTTTCCCCAAGTAAACAGAAACCAGTCCCTACAGCTTCCTGCCATATCCCCTCCCTGGCCCAAAGCTGGCCACTTGACGGCTTTTTGTTTAATGCTAGGGAAGAGATTTGTACCACTGGAAGATGCTTTGGGCTGTGGGCAGAATCAAGGAGATATCCATATATTAGTTATGTGGATAGTTAGGCCAGATTTTCCAGCTGTTTATTTTACAAGCATGTTGAGACATCTTAATGCAATTCGGAATTATAAAGTCTAAGTTGTTAAGTTAATTTTAATGATTTTAGTAGAGCTGTAGCATTCCTGTTTAATCTAGTACTACTTATTGGCCTACATGTTATGTTGATATATTTTAAAGCTTCAGACTTGGCAGCTCTCTGAAAGAGTACTTGTATTTCCCAGATACTTGGATGAATTTCTTTCTGCTGTTAACCATCACAGACTTCAGCTCTCCATTTGGACTAAAATTTAAAACTATTTGCAGAAGGAAGCCTGATGCTGTAGTTGTAAGCAGCATCACTGACTGACTTTGAAAAGGAGGCCTACATGTGTCTGCCAGGCAGAGGCATTGGGTGGAAGGCTGATGGAAAGAGAGAGGGAAACAGATTTGGTTTGGTTCAAATGAGGCGTAAAACATTGTACCAGCCAAGGAGGTCTGAGAAGCTGCCCAGCAGACCATACAACCTTGTTCAGTGAAACGAAGCAGAGCTCTGGATGCTTCCAGCCCTCTTCAGGTTCCCAAGGAGAAACATCCTGCTGGTTGCAGCACAGCAGAACAAGTATCAGCTGCCACTTTTTTCTGTGCCGTTTGAACATTTTTTCTTCTGGCACAAGAGTGCTTCTCCAGCAATTCAATTTTAAGTTTCAAAGTTTCTGGACTACATTAACGTTTAATCTGCCCTCTACTAGCTGGCAATTTTTATCCTGATTTGCAATGATTAAAAATTAATCTAGCTGGGATTTGGTGGTACTCCAGCATTCAAGCATTTTGATCTTGTAAGTCAGGTTTTAAACTAAATGCACATTACATATACATCTGCTTTACTTAAAAAATAGAATCAGTGTTTCATCTGTAAGGATTATTCATGATTTCCTGGTTTGTTCAGAATTGCAGGTGTTATGACTGCAGCAAAGCAGTCAGAGAGCATCTTCCAATTGACTGTTCATCCCACTGGAGGGATACCTTTTGTGGTTGGTATCAGAAACATGTACAAAAGGAGACTTTAAGTCTGTACCTGTGACAGCTATGTTTTTGCTGTTGTGTTTCAGGTAACAAACCCGGCCTTGCCATGGTTTGCTGGGGCAAAGCTTCTGCTAATGCTGTAGGACAAGTTCTCTTCTTTACCATGAGCAGTCATAAAAGAATGCTAACCTAAAAAGAGGAGAGACTCAAAGCCATATAAAGACTTGATTCTCCTACAGAGATAATCCTTCTGCGATTTTCCTAAATATTTTGTCAGGTTTTTCTGTCTTGTTTTCTTAAGTGTACATTGGCACTAAATGCCTGCTGACCTTCCTTGGATCAGCTTTTGTCGTCTAATAACTTGAGGTAACGTGTGCAAATCCTGGGATTTACATATTTGACTGATTTATGGGTAAATACCTCTCAGTCTGTGTTTAAATCTGCTTGAGTCTGAAGAGGTGCTGATGTGGATACCCCACAGATGTACTGCAGTCATACTGCAGGTACTTCCACATGACAGATTTTGTTCATTAGCTCTTCCTCAGCTATGACAAAATACTTCTGCCCCCAGTGGAAGCACTGGTTTGGATCTTCTCCATCAGATCTGTGCAGTTTTTGCAGAAGTTATACTAAACCTGTTCTTCTGCAAATAGTAACACAGTTTTGGTTTTTTACAAGTATACCATAATTAGTATGCTTCTAAATTCTTCCTGGCAGTTTATCAGTTCATGAAGGGCTACAGCATTTTCACTGTTAAATTCAGCAGCTAAGGCATATATGATGAAACCCATCTAACCAAAGCTGGAGTCCTCAGTTCCTGGTGTCGGTGCTCTTTCCATATGACTTCCTTGGCTTGCTTCTCATTTTTTCAGGGTATGATCTGTTTAGCTTAAAATATCTTTTGTACTTTGGCTTGTAAACAAGACCAATAAACACTTCTGTAAACTGTCCAGGGCTTTATGGAGAGAGATGTCCAGTTGTGCCATTAGGTAGCTTTTCTGTGAAATAGCTTACCCCAATAGATGCTGAAATGTATTTAAATGGTAATCCTATTTCTAACCTAAGTTAGGTAAATAAGTGGGCTTTTATTTGGACTCCTCACCAAAAGTTAATGTGCTATCCAGTAGGCTGCAATCACACTAATGACACATTGTTTTATCACCCTGAGTAGAAAACAGTACCATCCTTGAGTTGCACCATGCAGTCTCTCAATTTTATGGCACTGCTCAAAAGCAAATGTAATACACATTGCTATGTGGAGGCTCACTGCACCCACAGTCACTGCCACATGGGGATAAGCCCCCATTTCCACTTCACTATGCTCTGTGTTTTACAGCACCGCATTTTATTCAATGCCAGGCTGGACTGTGGTCCTGTGTGAGGTGGTTCCCTTTCACTGACTTCTGGGAGCTGCTTCCAGTCCAACTCAGGATGGAGATCCAGCAAATCTGCATGCACAAAGGGAAAGACTCAGGCCCAGGTTTCAACTTTATTAGAGTTTTTGAATATAGAACATTTTTAATTTTGGTTCTTATTTGTCTTTTACAGTCAATGTGAACTAGATCTAAAATCCCAACATGGTATACATTTTAAAGTTCAGAGAAGTCCATTTCACTGAATTCAGGGGAGGTTTCAAACCTTTCAGGGTTACTTTTTCCAAGTGAAATGTAGAACAACCACTGTTACTATTCTTTTCTGTATAATTTCTCCAGCAATACGTTAGGAGAGTACATTTTTGGTGTCATTTGGGAAACCATACCAAGTCTGATAAGAGGTTAATTTGGGAGACCTAAAAGAATTCTTAAACCTGTGGGCTGGAATATGGTAGCAAAGTTTTCAGTGTTTCACTTTGATGCTTTTCTGCAGGTAGATTCATAAGTCAGGACCAAGTTTTAAGTCAAATAAGTAGGAAGTGAAGCATAAAGGACAGACTTCCAGAAACAAAGAGCACAAGACTACTTCAGGTTTTAATGAGACGTTCTCACCTTGCAGAAAAAGCTCTCAGAAGAAAGATCACCATTGTCTTAAGGTTATTCTGTGGGTAGAATCATACTTTCTCTACTAACAGCTAATCTCTAATGCAATTACTGTTCACTTATAAAGCAATCATTTTACTTGAGACATCAAGGCTTTAATTTCTTACTTTTCATCTTTTTTCTCTCTGTGGATTGGACCATAATAGCTGTCCTAACCATACAGTAGACATATCAGACCAAATATAGGTAGGTACAGTAGTCTTTTTCCAAAACAAATGTTTTCATACAGATCAAATAAGGTAAAATCAGATAGCCAAGTCCCTGAGAGCATTGAAACTGCAACACATGACATGTGGGAATCTGGATGCTCTACATGGGACTTTGCATGAGAATTAAGTGTAAAGACAGACTTAGCTCTGTATTTAATGGTAACCTTTTAGAAGGTGATAATATCTTAGCTTTTACATAAGCTATTCTTCAGTCACAACTGGCAGTGCAGTAACCTGCACAAGTTGGTGTGACCAGACTGGAGTACCCAATACAGAATTACAATAATGCTGTTCTTTACTATCTATCAGTACAGGAAAGATGGACAACACAAACTGCAAACTTACATAGACACTGGGTGCACTTTCCCCATTCCCAGGCTTGCAGAACTGCACAGAGATCCATCTGTTCTCTGCACTTCAGTGTCTGTGTGGGGAGAGAAAAATCACAGGTTTGTGATGTTTTTAGGGTCAATCACAGTTTTCCCAAAATGCAAATTTTGAAGTCATTTTAGAAGATGATAATGAATGAATCAGCTGGTTCTGTACTTTTTCATTGTTAGGATGATTTCATAATTCTGTATTAGATTTAGTTCAGTATAGCTTAGGCAGTTAAAATAGCTGAGAAATGAGCAGGAAGACTGGAGAATGAGTCCAGGAAAACAAATATCACCGAAACCTCCTGGTCAATATCTCAAAGAGTTGGATAATTAGCTGCTTTGGGAGGGACTTTAAGCTGCCATTTCCTGCAAGGCCAGGAGGAATCTGCTGTATTCTGTCTAATCTTTTTGGAGCATTCCTCATGACTCTCAGCTATAAAGATGACTAAACCTAAATGTGCTTAATGGTCTGTAGAAAAGTGGCTTTTATATGTCAGCCTGTTCTTCTGAGTCTAGGACAGAGAGAATTTGAAAGAAAAGAGGAGTATAATCTTTGAGACATGGTCTGGACCTCTCTTTGCAGACCTGATTAACCTGGGTAGCCTTTAACAGTTACGATGTTTGCCTTTATAAGATCCCTTCAATTCTGGGTTTCATGTAAACAGGAAACAATTAGAGAAGAAATGTGGTGCTCTATTTCCATTGCGTTTCCTGTGCAAAATTGTGGGCTGAGCCATTTGGGAATTTTCCCCTTAATTGCACCCTTGATTGTGTGACCTCTGTTGATTGACTTTACGTGTTGCCCCCCTGCACACCTGCTTGGAGCCAATTCAGGCAACCCACCTCGTGTAAAAAAAGGTATTTCAGCTCGGTTCACTGCCTAAAATTACTGGGCTGGATTCAGTCCTTGGTTACACAACAGGAGTTGCAGAGAGGTTGTGCCCATCTTGCCAGCCGCGGGAGGAAGGTGGGACGGCTTGGGCTTGGCGCCATCTTCCTTGCAGGCATTCCCAGAGAAGGATCAGCATGATTACAGCTTCTGCTGGCTGCAGGTAGTCACTGCATGGTTGGGGAGCCCGAGCTGCCTGCCCCAGCCCTTTGATCATGCAGGATGTTGTATCTGTTGCACAAACAAACATTATCATGTATACTTCTCTGAGCTCTGCGCAATGGGCTGCTCTGCTTGCCTCGGGGCTCCCTGTTGTTGCTGTGTTGCAGTGGTAATGACGTAGCTCCAGATTAGAAGAAGAAAAGACCACCTGAGGCAGGCAAGTCCTTTGAAAGTTTAGTAAGTGCCAGCGAAATGAAACTAGGACGTCAAGATATCCATAAACCCTTGAAAGTTCGAGGAGTCTGTGCATAATTAGCAGCAGTAACCAAAGCAGAGCAGCAGGTAAATATGGGTCTCAGCTTTCTTCTGGCAACTGCTTGGTATGTCCATTTTCTTGACTGAGGTTTTAGTGCTGTCAAACTCTACTCAAGATGCCACTGGTAAGTTTTTCCACTGGTGAAGATCTCAGAATTGTATCATACTTTCACTTGGCCTCAGAGGTGCATTAGCTCTGAGGCATCCAATGGAATAATTTGGTTGCCTGTACACAAGCCAGGAAGCTTCTGGAATTGCACAAGAGGATTAAGATCTTTCCAGAACTGTGCAGTGCTAATTCAGAGCAAGACATAGGCACGGTTCTCTTAAGTCCCCCTGAAAGTCTGCAGTTAAAAACTATGGGTTTTTGTAAAACTTTCTGGAATGTTCATCTGGATTATTCAGCATATGTAGCTGTGACGGATGGATGGATGCATACATGTAAACTTCCGAAAGGCAATTCTTATGGAGAAACAATGAAAGAACACGGTTAGGGGTGTTACTGCTAAAAAATGCTTTGTAAGCCACAGAATGGGAAAGAACAAATAAATACCGTGTTCTAACTCAAAATAATTTTTTTTCTTTTTATTTGGCTGGTGATACATGCACTCCTTGACAAGGTGATTTTCTCAGTATTATTGAGATGCGCGTGTGAAGATATCATTTTTGGCTTAGAATTTTCTATATGAAGTGCCACTTTGCTTCTGCCCTGTAAATTTTCATTAAAAAGCATTTTATGATCATCCAACATGAAATATGAGAGTGGATTGATAATATATCCACAGCTACAGCAGAGGATGCCTTTCAAATCTCTATGTGTGGTACAGAATTGATCTTTTTACATAGCTGTATTGGAGAGTTGATATTTAAATTACAGCCCAGAATAATTACAGGAGAGCAAACAATTACACTTTTGCATCTAACATTTTAGAAGTTCAGTTTCTTACATATATTGCTGAATAAATGTCACCTTGCTGGAACTTGCATAACTTGCATTCACTTGCACCATCAAGAGCAATTCTAACATGCAAGAGGATAAAGATAAAATTAGCTTTGTAATTATAAACCAAATGCCTTTATTTTTGTGCATTTAAAATTTCACCTTGAAATTATGTAGTAAGTTATTTGCACAGCCTTTCCTTTAATTCTTAATAGCTGAGAAGGGTACGTGAATGATGTGTTAAGCAGGTGCTGAGCTGTGCCTTGGTGCTCACTTTTGATGAGGCAGTGGTTAAGGTCTTTAGGCTGTGCTTGTACTTGTAGCCATCCTAAATTTTTCTTCTTTGATATTTCTTCCCAAGGGCTGAGAATGACCCCAGTCAAACATTTGTGGGTAGCTTAACCGTTTTTCAGTTTGTCTTGTGCTGCTCAGCTGGTGAGTGCTTTGCTATTTGTTTTTTATAGCTAAGAAGGAAGAAATCCCAGCTTTTCTCAATGTTTTTAATCTTTGGTAAAGTGCCTTGCAGAGAAAACAAGCACACACAGTCAGTGTTTATGGGTTTTAGTGGTGCATATAGGGGTGCTTGGAAGTCCTGTGATTTCAAATAGCTTTTTTGGAGGTTGTGCCTGTGCATCAGCTTTTACTATTTTAGGCAGGTCAGGTTTTTCCTTCCACAGAATATGCTCAAGTCAATGTCCAAAGAGGCAAAAATGGAAGAAGGTGAAAGATTTTTTTGGATATTGAAAAGAATATTAGGCATATTTACAGCATTGACAGTGTTACTGGGAAGATTGGAGAAATTGTGAAAGAGCTCACAGATTATTCAAGGGCCACTGAAGATGCCCTCTGGGGAAAAATTTAAGCATTTATCTGGTAATTTTATCCAAAATTGGCATGTTAGCACCAGAAAGGAAAGGAAGTACTGAGCACTAAAGAGCCCTTCCCCTTCCCCTTCCCCTTCCCCTTCCCCTTCCCCTT
>NW_010177306.1:22932-35817 GCF_000695765.1 Mesitornis unicolor
GAGCGCGACATTCCCCTTCCCCTTCCCCTTCCCCTTCCCCTTCCCCTTCCCCTTCCCCTTTTAGAGCACTAAAGAGAAAAGGGAGGCTGAACAAGGGACTGTGCCTGAGAAGTGAAGTCCCATGCACAGCAGTTGTGACTTGCAGTGCCTGATTATTCGTTGAAGCAAATAAGTAAGGCAGTTGGTGCACTGGTGTCCCTGGATTTCTTCCCCTCAAGAGCAGATGTCTCTCTAGAAGATACGCGTTAGCCAAACCCAGCTTCTTGAGCTCAGTGTAGGACTTCCTAGATTAAATGTGAGGGCTTGAGAATAATCAGAAGGTCAGATTAGATGATGGACCCTTCTGATTTTGAACTCAAAGTGGTGTCCATGTAATATAAACACACACCAGTTTAGCAAACATGTGGAAAGCTGCATAATGAGAGCACTAAAATATTTTGGCACCTTGGAAGATTTTGCCCTTTTCAGAAGTGCTTCTTATCAGTTCTTCTTGAGATGGTCACATCTTTAGAAAAGACATATATTTTTATAGGTCCCTACCTATAAACCTTTAATATTGAGTTTTTGGAATTTCTTGAGTGAAACAAGGTAGAAAAGTTGTATTAATCTAACTGTCATATAAAATTTTTCATTGAGTAGCATTTCATGTGTTGTCAGCATTGATGGTGGGATCTGGAGATAAGGCTCATTGCCACCTAAACAGCTGCTGGAGACAAGCTGCATCTCTTTCTTTGCTTTTGCTCACTGTTATTCACAGGATCAGCTTAACTGTCTTTTTAATGTTACCTGTGTAGTTTTATTACGTGCTGTAGATGTAGCAATACCTATGGATACCATTGCCTTGCATTTCCCACTGGGTTGTCGTGTTCATTTGCTTATACCTTTGCCTAAATCAGTCAGCCAGAACGTGAAGCTCTGAAAATGAGGAATCAAAAAATACTGTGGCCATTGAGCTTTGGTTATGGATAGCAAACCATTTCTTTTTCTGAAAGCAAAACTGTTGGCAGTGGGTAAAACCAAAGGATGACATATTTTTGATCAAAGATGGCTCCTCAGAGCTGCCACTGGGGCTTCAGAAAGCAAATTTTCAGATATGATAGAACTAAATCCTTGAAAAGAAAATTATTAAACCCTTGTGAAGTAAGTTTGCATCAGCATGCAATTTTCTGCTTGATAGCTTGAACTGAATTGAGTGCTGCCTAGTTTTTTTTTCCATAAGGCACCAGTTCTGAAGGTTAATGATAGCAATTTAAAGGCATCTTTCCTGATTCCTCTGTGGGCAAACACAAAAAAACTAATCTGGGGGCATCACGTCTGAATGCTGTCTGCTGTTGCACGAGTGATGAGCTGAGTCTGAGAAAAAAGTTCTGGGGTTTTTTTCCAATTAAATACCCTCTCCTTCCAGTACTTCCCTATGTCAGTATATATACTGTGTATATATGCAGTGTGTGTACCTCTTTCACACAGTGTGAGAGACACAGATGGTCCAGATAGTGAATTCTGCAAGCTTATCTTTCCTAAATATGTCTGTTAATAAAAAGCCCATTATTGGCCTCTTCTGGAGCAAAGGCAGGAAAGTTTTTGGCAGGCAGGGAGAGGAGCCTGCCTCTTCTGTAAAAGCCATTGCCACAGTCCGGCTCAGCTCCAGGCCCTCCCTGCTGGTGTTGTGATCCAGTAGCGAGTGACCTCATGGTCTCTGCAGGGACGCAGTGACTCAGTAGCAGACAGATCCCATATAAATACCGTGGTGCTGATTGGCGAGCGGTCAAACACAGCAGCCAGCAGGGATTTGAACAGTGTCTGCGCTTGAGAAAATGAATCAGAGGAAAAGGAAAAAAAACCCAAACCCTAAATTGCTGTAAATTAAAAAAAACAACCAAACACAGCCACCTTAGCACACTGATTTGCTCACTGAGATGATGTCTGTGTCTCTCTGTCTCTCTTTCTAGTAATCTAATCCGCTGTTATTTGATATGTCTGATTTTTGAAAGACTAGGATTTTATTTTTTTAATAAGAAACTAACAATCACTATGTCAATTAGTCAATTGTTGTGGAAGCAGGCTGCTTATTTTAGTCTATTGTAGGGGTAAAATATGCAGTTAGGTCAGCAGAGACTAGCTAAGCCTTGTAAAGCTGCTTACATTGTATTAAGAGAACCTGTAAAGTAAGGGGAGGCTCATTATTTCTTCTTCAAAGTTATTTCAGGAATGTCACTGTGAAGTGCAGAAGATGCCATTTTAGAAGAATTCCCAAGTACTAAAAAAGAAAAAGAGAAAAAGAAAAATTATCACTGCAAACACTAAAAAGATCTGTCAATAGGAAAACAGTGCCATAGCTTGCTGTTTGAGGAAAAAACATAAATACAGAATAAAATGCCCCATTTCTAGAGAATCAAAGCATAGTATTCAAGCAGTGCTATTAAAAGCGCACTTGTTTCCTGTTGAATCTCTGAGTTCAGACAGATTCAGTTTTGCCACATTGAGGTAATCCTTCTGTCACCTTTGCCTTGTACTGTCAATATGTTTTGGAAGCTGCCATCCAATCTGTTTGGATTAGGTATTAAAGTCAATAAATAATGTGAATGCGGTTGTACTTAGGATGACAATGATGCCTGATGGCATGGCTTTCTAGATAAAAGTAGGAGCCAGCCATCAGGATGCAGTAGTTAGTCAAACGGTTTTTGGTTTGAGCCTTTTTTAAGGTTTTACCAAGAGAGTCTGTCTCAGACTGGGTGCAGTCAGGGGTTTATTTGAGGACAGCAGGGGTGACTCCACATCTCAACTGGAGATGGTCAAGTAGAAGCACAAAGCAGCTGGGTTGTTACAGAAGGTGCACACATAACATGAGGGGAAACCCCATTTGTTTATGTTGGTGTGGGGTTTGGAGGGTTTTTAGTCAATTAATGAATTATTTGTTCATTTGCAACATTCATTACTCTGCTGCATGTGTTTATGTGAAAGCTGGTAATGGAAGAAAAAGACTGCTTCCCACTAGGCCAATAATGGTGGAGTTGAAGCTGCAAGATGTAATATGAAGGTTTTGTTTTGAAATGTGCATGAAGTGAGATGCTTACCTTTGCATATCTACTGCTGTCTCAAGGTTTCCCAAGTGGCTAATGGTTATAATGCCTCCCCAGTAGGTTCCTTGTGGGAAACACCTTATGAAAGTCTGCTTTGCAAAAGGTCCTGAGCAGCTCCACTTCAAAAAACAGACTCATTGCAAAGACTGTTGGCACCTGAAAAATGCAGACATGTACAATCATTGTCCAGTATGAAATCTAAGACAACACTGCTCGATAAATTCTTGGCTGTTTCATGCATTGTTAAATACTAATGCAAGCCAAGTCATACATATATGTGTATGTATACATAAATAGATGACAGCTGCCCAGTTAGGTCAGTGACTGATTTTTATTCAAGCTGTGACCTTCTTTTTTTTTCTAAAAAAAAGAATAAGCTAGAATTACTATATTATATGTTGTGACTTTTTTTTTAAAGAGTGTAAAATAGAAACCTAAGTCTTGATCATTATTTTTAAGGTTTCATGAAGTACCAGTTCTCTACAAACATTTCATTTATCCTGCATCTGCACACATGGATATTTGAAGACCATATCCCATAACTACATTTGAAAGAGTGCTCTCATCAGAGTGCCAGATCCACACAAGCCTGGGTGCCACTCAGCAGTTTTAATTTCATTGTCCATGGCCAAGAAAAACAGTGTTTGTGAGGTCTCTTGCCAGTGATCTCTTGCAGAAGGTAATCTAGTCTAAATAAAACTATATTCTTAGGAGACTAAAGAAGGGGAAAGCTAAGGTAAGCTAGGGAATTGCATTTATTGCCTATACTGCCTTTTGTTTCAAAATAAGTGCTTCAGGAGGGAACTTGTTCAGGATTCGGTACAAGGCTGTGTTGTGACTCAATGTAAAGACAGGACTTAGATGGTAATGTGAAGGAGTATGGTGTTGGAGGTATCATCCTGTTAGTGAGACACATAATCTCAGTCGAGCCCATGTGTGGTCATAAGAGACGGTTTGCCAGCTTGAGTGCAGTGTTTGAATTTCTGTTTGAGTAATTATGTTGCGCCTATGCTTCCTAAAGTTCCTCATGAAAACTTAATCAGTCCCAGTTCCTCTAAGTCCTTGAGTAAATAATTTTGTTGCATGTCACATTTTACTGCCTGTTGAATAGGTAGCAATAATTTTAAGGCTTGCCGTGGTGTGCTGTCAGGGTGCATTTATTAATTTTGGGATGTGTTTATGTTATGTGCTGAATTATATCACTGCCCAAACAGAAAAGCATAATTTTTTAAAAGAGTAGATGCAGTATGTGTTGGCCACTGTTGAAGGACATGTGTAAGCTTTTGGTTTGCTGGAGTGGTGATAGTGAACAATATACCACGAATAACAAGGTTCACCTCTGAAATGCTTTTCTGAACCTAATGACTGACTGGCTAAAACTTAGAAACACCAAGTATAATCTTTTATGGGGCTTAGTATTTATTTATTTTTCTAGTTCTCTTTAGAAGTGTGTTAAAAACAAACAAGCTGCAGCAGTGAGTCAGAGAGGTTAATTGTGTCTCACACAAAAAAATCCACAAGATTTTTCAACTCAAATTTTTTCTCTTCTGCCGTCATTGAATTCATTGCTGGTGAAAGATGCTGGGTGAACAGTCCTAACGACTGAAATTTTCTGACTGCAGCTATGTGAAAGTCGCCCACTGCAGTGACCTTTCTCCGCTTTGCTTTTCTGCTTAGAGCAAATTGCAAGGCTGTTTCTTGCTAAGCATGGGCTTAATGCTACCAACTCGTCTCGTGCAGATTATCAAATAGTCTCCAGGTAGTAATGACCTTTGGTCATGGTGGATGTGGGCCAGGTCTGAACTAACAAACTGTGAAACGATCTATATCCTGTTACCAAACCACTATCCGGTCTTACTCATTAACATTTTAGTGGCAAAAGTTCAAATGAGTTATTTCATTAATAGTCATGAAACTAATTACATTGAAGTGCATCTGTCAGTAGTAAAGGCAACTGTCTTCTGTGCTTCTGAATAAATTCAGTCTGCATTAGGAAATGTTATTCTGCCTCTAAATGAGAGAAATACATTGCAAATCATGAAGAGGTATTAAAAAGGAGAATACAGATGTGTACTAAATGTGATGGGCTTGATGCTGCAGTTCCCTAATGCAGTCAATTAACGAAATGAATAATCAGAAGTGTATTTGAGTAAAGGAAGGGTCTTGGGCAATATTTGGTGCCTTATTTCCTCCCTCAGACACAGAAAAGTCTGCAAGATGTAAATGATTGGAGGGCAGGAGAGTTGTCATTGACTTGGGTAAAATCAATTTCAACCAAGTGTCAGGATCGGTTTGGATAGGTAGAAATGAGACATGGGTATACTGAGAACATCTGTCTAGAGCTGACAGTGTGGCTCATTCAAGTGATTTCCATGGAAATGTGACACCTGATTATGACTAAGGACATGGTCAGATTTTCTTTACTCAAGACCACTGGAAAGTTTGTGATTGAGCAGCTCTGGTTTCCTGAGCATGAATCTGGCAGCCCAGCACTGCAATGACTCTGGTTTGCTGATTGTGGGAGTCTGTCCACCACATCACTCCCATACCCTGTATAGCACATCAGGTCACATCTGGTCCCACTGCCGCCACAAGTACCGTTGATTGCCATTGCTGTCATCCTTCCTTTCCCATGTCTTCCTGAACCTGCATGTGCTCCACAGATGCTGTAGAGGCACACACTTGGAGGTACCTGCTGCCTTTGAGAATGAAGAACAAAGTTGTTCTCATTGAGTCGTCATTTATAGTCCAAGAGGTGTTTAGCAGTGAAACAGTGAAACAGCCTGTTCCTCTACTTGTTTGCAGGTAGATGAAGGAGCAGCCCCATGTGAGACCCAGGAATAGGTGTGGGATAAAAGTAGTTTGTGGACAAAGTCTTAAAGGTTTCCAAACCATTAAGCTGTTCCCCTACAGTCATAGACTGAGAGTTGGCTGGATTGACCCACAAGGAGATTCTTTGCTAAGGATCATCCGAGAGCAACATATTTATGATCCTAGACCTTATGAGAAGTTATTAGCTCTGCAGTCTTAAGATATGTTTGTCTCTTTCCTGAAGTGAGTGAGTGGAGGAAGAGGAAGAAGAAGAGAGAGGGGAAGAAGTCATTAATCAGTTTCTGCTAATTCTTGCCATTGGACAGCATTCCCCACAGAAGGGACTCAAAAGCAAAGATGGAAATGTGACCAGCTCTATTTTTGCACTGCAGTCTCCTGTCTGTAAAATGGCAATGTCCTTTTCTGGTAAGGAGTAAAAACATTCAGGAATGTGAACAGTAGCAAGGTTACACAGGTATTTGTGGCAGATGAACCAGTTTATATAATTATTATGGCCTGATGTCAGCTGCATTTACAAACAGCTCACTGTTAGGAAAAGTACTGTATATGAGTGTATAGTAAAAGTAATTGCTGGTTGTGACTGTGACTCTATCCACATTAATATGTCTTCATGTGTCTCATAATTCTGTGGCACTCTTCACAGGTATGAGAAGTTAGGGAAAAGGACAGTTTTCTCTCTTGGCTTTGCTGTCCTTTTTGTGGTGTTAACAGGCTCTAGAAAACATAATTGTGTTGCAGACGTTTTGCAGAACACGGTGTCTCCAAAGTTTAAGAAGACAAGGCAGACATTGAAAATATCATTATATGTTTGTTTCACATCTGAGCAATTAAAGAAGATGCTTCAAGTGGCCTACAAGGAAGTTAAGAAGGTGGTGCTTACGTATGTAACATGCATGCTGTATCCATGAGCTGTTATTGAACAAAGATGAAGCTCAGTTACTTTTGCTCCTAGTAAGTTCTGCTTTTATTTCTGTTCTTCAGACATACTCTGGAGTCTTGTTGCAAGAGAAACCTGCACTAGAGTAACTATAATGAAGGAATTACTCAATGCAGGTTCACAACACAGACAACCTGGCACTGGTGCAAATACAGTTTTGTAGTACTGCCACAAATGCCAATGAAATGAGCTGTAATGGGCACAGCTGCATTGGACAGGCCAAAAGTTAATAGAAAGAGACAAATTAGGTTTTTTCTTTAATAAAGAGCACCTTGGTTTTTTTTTCATGTGGAACATTCCTCAGCAGCCTGGGATCTTCTCAGCTTGTCTCAAGAGGAAGCTAAGCCATAGTGGGACCAGGAGTGACACCACCTGCATGCAGCAAGTGGGAGTCACACAGGCACGACCTCCAGGAAGCGGGAAGGTGATCTCTATCCCCTTTTCACTCCCTGCTAGTGACCGTCATAAGAATGCAGAGGCTGTAAATGGCTTGATTTGACACCTGCGGTTGACCAAAGCAGGAACATGGTCAGATGTGTAGTTCCCTTTTTCGGATACTTTTGTTTAACTCACTCTTGGAAGGTGGGCCATGTGAATTTTTAGATGAGGAATAGCTTTTTCAAATGTTTCTTTTTCATTTAGCAAGCAATATAGATCTAGTTCACACACCCATATAGGGAGTGGCAATCTTGCCAACCAAGTCAGCAAAGAGCAGTATTGCTCTGAAAGTACACTTCAGAGGTACCATAAGGAACCCTGGGGAGGTGGAACAGATGTTCAATACACCTCTGTCCATTAAGAGGTCACACAGAAGGGGAGATCACTGAAAACTGAGCTGTCTCATGAGAAAGGTTGCTTAATCAAGAAAAAATATTGCATGAAAGACTTGGGGGAGTAGGAAATGAAATAAGATTGTTAAAGCTGTCGAGTTTTGCTGTCTGAGTTAAGGATGGCAAATGACAAAAACAGTATCTACTAACTAATGTGCAGCTTTTCCAAAGTGCTCTGAAATTGCAGGGAATTTTCCATTATTACCCCTGAGCTCTGGACCAGACCGAAGCACTTCTCTGGCAGTAAGACAGAGGTGCAGTCTCTCCTAGCTTCTGTGCAGTTTCACCATGTATTTTGGCAGTGTTTGTCTTCCTTGCTCTGTTATTTCCCACTGGACCTGTGCAGATAAAGAGGACAGGATACAAATATGTTTGTTATTTGACAGGCAGCAGAGGAGCTTTGCCTGCAGCATTTATGTTTGGCTTAGAGTTGCTGAGCTTTATTTCCTAGCAGTAGAAATAGGTGCTTGCTGCCCAGCTATGCCCTAAGCAAGGGTTGTTCCCTCCCTTCCCTGCCCAGGAAGTTGCAGTAACCTATACTACTGCTGTTTTTTCTTGATACATGTATGGTCACAGATAGACAATTATGAGGAAAAGCACAGAGGATGCTGCTTCTACGTCTGAATTTACAACCAGGGGCAAACACCAGCTTGGCAGTGCTGTTGACTTCCTTTGCATATGTGGGTTGATCAGTGCAGATGTCTCCGCACCACCTCAGCCGTGACCTGGGCTGACCTGACCTGGAGTGAGAGAGTGACTCAGTTAATTCCCCTTCAGCCCTTTTGGCAGCTGCTGCAGCAATGGCTGAGGCTGCCAAGTGCCATCAGTGCAGTGTTGTCCTTCAGGATGTTCCTTGGGAAGGGGGTTGAGACTACCAAAGACTTATCAGCATCAGCTGGTAAAACTTTTAGTTACTAAACTTTTAGTAACTAAAAACTTTTAGTTACTGAGACTTACAGCTCAGATGGATACTGTTACCTCTAAGAGCCAGGCTCCTGTTCTCTCTCCTTTCTTGCACGTACAGTGTAGGACCAAACCCTGAAATCTTTACTTTCTTCTGTGGTGATGCATAGCAAATGCCACTGATCCAAACCAAGCCAAACAAAAACATACTTTTATTACAAGTGACATATTTATGAGAAATGGGCTAGCAAATAGTTTGCTGTTTAGTTCCCAGAGATACACTGTTGTCAGCCAAATCTGATGCACTGATGCAGCAAAGCATTTCGGCGAAATAAGTGAAAAGACAGAAGAGGAATCCACACATGGGCACAGCTCAGTGAGGTTTTCCAAGTGAGGTGTTTCAACATTTTTTCCTGAGTTGCCTTCTGAAAATGCAGCCCTTTAAGCCATTTGTGTAGCAACAGGGACACGGAGCACTGAGCAAAGCTGGGCTTGGCTTGGGGTGGTGTGAGAGCCTGGTCTTGGGTAAACCACAGTGCTTGGTCCTGCTGGCAAGGGAGATCAGCACATGGGGGAAGGGAAGCGCAGTCCAGTAAAAAGACTACAGTTCTGCTATGAGTCAGCCCCAAAGGAATGTTAATTTTAATTTATTTGTTTAGGGTTGAGCTACCAGTGTTTATCCATGCAGCCAAACCCCCTGGGCCTACAGAGCGCTGTGCCGGAGACAGGCTCAGTACCTTGCCAGGGACCTCTTTGTGATCCCTGCTGCCAGAGCTGCTGCAGCTGCTCCAGCCCATCTCAGGATGTAGAGTAATGACATGTGTCCCAGGGACCCTGGGGACAGAGACCAGCCTTTGCCTCTGGGGCTACAGGGATGCAGAAGGGATGCGGAAGGGTACAACGGTGGGGCTAGGTTGACAGTCACTATGTGGCTGTGCAAGGGCAGAATTAATCTGTCCCTTAACAGCTGCAAACTTTTTTTCTTCCTTCTTTCCTTCTCTGAAATTCTCTTCCTTGCTGATGACTCTGCAGCTCTCCTCAGGATGCAGTTTGTAGGAAGGTCCCTGCACAGAGGACAGCTGTATGTCAGTGTTTCTAAATGTGCTGCACAGGAGTCTCAGTTGGAGTTTCACTGTGTACATCTTGCTCAACAAGTCCTAGCCCTGCAGCCTTGGGGAGTTTGCAAGTTCCAGAAAGCAAGAGAGAAGCTTTTGCAAGTCAAAGGTGCCAGCTTTGCATGCATGCTCTACTCTGTGGTAGGGTACAGGTGAGACTTCTCTGCTATCTCCGTGCATCAGACCCAGCTGTCTTCAAGCACCCCTGAGCCTTTCCTCCATAAGGTCTATGTTCCCACTGACCACTTTCAGTAGTCATCCTGGCAGTGATGGGGTGCAGGCAGGAGTGCCCACACCCAGTTTTACTTTGTCAGGGACCTGCAGGGTCATGCAGCCTCTCACCTGGACTTTAATTTTTTTTTCCCCAAACTTGCCAAGCCTCATCTTGGAAGCTGGCAAATCTTTTTGCACTTGGAAAGCAGAGTCTTCCGGAGTTTGGATGTCCTAATGGTTGGGAGTTGTCTTCTTGCCTACATGTAGTGGTGGCTGGCATCTATGGAATGGTTCTGGTGCCAAGGAAAGTGGAGGGATGATATACCTTCCTCACCTTCCTCCTTGCGTGAGAGCAAACTCAACCTGCCAGGATTTTTTAATAGATATGTAGCAGGGAAGAGTTGTGCGAGCCTGTGTAAGGCACCAAGAGATCTTTTTCTTAAAAAAAATTTAAAGCATATGTCGTTAGCACACGCTGAGGATCAAGATAGTCTTTCAGACCTTGCGAGATCAGCCACCCGCTGTGTTTGTTGTGATAGATTTGCCCCAGTGTGAGTGCTAGAGACTGTTTCTCACTGTTACTTTGTTAGTGTTTAGCATTTAATATGAGTGCAGAACTCCTCAATCATTTAAGACTCTAGCTCGTTCCCCCTCCCTACCAAATTAAATAAGGCTGAAAAGTAAGACTGTATCTAAGCAGAGGCAGCAAAGCCTTTTCCCAGTCTTAAAATTGGATATGGCTTGCATAAGGTGACTGCAGAATTATTTTTTAAATGCAGAGAAGCACTTGTTAATTACAAAAGAAAATTCACCAAGGAGAGTCTCGTTTAACAAGTCTGGCATTGAAGGAGACAAAGAAAGAAAAGAAAAGGACCTGCCTTCACTGTAGCTGGTTGACCTGACTTGCAGCCATGACCTGAATTTAGTTTTCTTCAGATTTTTGTTTCCATGTTTTTCCTCCTTTTTTGTTTTTTTTTTAGTCCATTCCTGACAGCTTCAGGAAGGATGGCAGAGCCCTTCATTTTGCCTCTGAACACATCATGAAAACAACAATATGGAAACTTAAGTATCAGGTATGCACTTATTTCATGTTGCACAGACTTGCTGCAGCTCAGGGAGCTCTGAGGCAGCAGTGGGTGCCCCTCACTGGAAGGCATCTGCGGTAACTTTAATTTCCCATCCTTCTTGCAGCCTGTCTGCCATCCTTTCCCCCAGTCCAGTTTACCTCTTTATAAAATGTTTAATTTGGAGGAAGTAGAGATTTTTTTTTTCTAGACAAGCTAAGAGGCAGTGGTGGTCAGAGCATTCAAGCGGTGCCGGATGAGCTGCCCTTGCAGGAGGCCAAACTCCCAAAGTCGCTGAAACGTCTCATGCAGAGCTTTGACTTGCGTGAGAAGATAACAACAGCTCTTGGGCTAAGACTGTGGCCCTTGAGAGGCCATTTGGAGAGCTCATGAGTTCTGCTGGGGAACCAACTAAACAGTGAAGAAGCCCTCCTCATGTGAAGGAACCCTGATCCTTTCGAGTTTGGGAAGCCTTGAATGCCGAAACTTTTCCAAGACTGTTCATGCTGTCCAAAATGGACTAGCATACAAGAATAAGCCATGCCAGCGTCTCTCAGGACATCAAGCCTGTATTCTATCACTTTTACGTTGTATTAGCTGCGGGATGATTAAGTTTCGTATCAGGATTTTCACACTTTCGTTTTGGCTGCAGGACGTATGCCAGAAGGCTGCTTAGTATGCTACCCCTATGGTTGAAACCACTTCATGGTTTAAAATGCTTCAGAATACCATGGTGGGAAGGAGCAGCAGCTGCTGGAGAACATTTCTCCGTTGCTTTATTGGATAACTGCAGCCACTAAATTCAGACAGGCCCATCGTGAGCAGCTTTTTCTTGGTGCTAAGAAACTCCCAAGGGCTTGCTCATTAACACCTCCTGTCATCTCTAGGTTTTTAGAAGGTCTGATAGAACCAATTCATTTTCTTGAGCCTTCTTAGAAAGATGCCAGCCTATACAGGCTTTGAGCACCAAATTTAGCCAAATTGTTTGAATATAGTTTTACTCAAAGTTTAGTCGTTCTGTGAATGCAAATGTAGCAGTGCTGTCGGGTTAAGTTTCAATTACATGGGGCCACATTCTCATGTAACTTACCTGTTTGGTGAGTGAACCCTTTTTCTTGAATTACTATTTAACAGGATCATTTGGCATGTTAATAGTATTAGTATTATCAGTATTATTTGGTTTTTGTCAATACTGTTGGTATTATTTAACAGGAGTGAGTGGGAAGTAAAAGTGGGATTTGTTTTTCCAACCATCCAAGCAAACAAGGACTTTTGAGAAATGAATAAATTGTGTTACAGTGCTATAGGGAGTTTGGTGTATATCAGCACAATATTTAAATACATGGAAGAAAGAAACACAAGCTGATTTAAGTAATAAGGACTGGTATTGTTGTGACAGAAGTTTAGTTAGGTCCATCATCTGGTTTGTAGCCATGTAACACCCTTGTTTTATTTAGGACAAAAGCTGCCAGAGGTGGGGCAGGATGGGTGGAGTGGAGGCTATAGCATGGAACTGGCATTTTTCAGAAATGTAGGTGAGAAGCTGAAAGCTGTATTTATAGGAATTCAATCCCCAAAAGAAGAAAATTCTGTAACTGTAGGTCTGATACATCTTTGAACAAGTCACCAGTGTCATGAGAGATGATTGCTAAATATCTAAGGCCGAGAGATGTTGATTCTTTTTGCTGATATGCTTGGTAGCTGGAGAGACTAAAACATAAACTGTAGGCTGAAAACAAATAATTTGTGATGAGTCACAAAGCTGAATGTATTTTTCTTGCTAGCCTCTGCTGGGATTGCTGGCTGGGGCGCTGAAGCGGCACTTTGGACTCTACCCACTCAAGAGAGGCTCTGTGCTGACCGGATACTGCGCTGCCAATAAGGCTGAAACTGTTGAACCGGAAGAACACT
>NW_010177306.1:35848-117701 GCF_000695765.1 Mesitornis unicolor
TTGTGCCATCTTGATAAAATATTTTTTCATCAGAGATCTTTCTCTGCCAGTCCTCCCTCTGCATATGTAGTCACCTCAGTGATTCAGGCTAGCAAGAAGGGGCAAAATGAAGAACCATGCTGGAGATTTCCATGTGAGCTGGTGCACACCTGCGCCATGCTGACCATGTAGAGATAGCAGCTCAGAGCCCCACAGCAGCAAAGCAGGGGTCATGCCCAAGACCATCATTGCAGGCTCTCGGCACAGGTACAGGTTGGCCCCAACACAGCAGTACCGTGGCCAGGGTGCAGGTGAACACAGGAGCACATGTCTATGTTTGTCAGTCATTGGTGATGCAGGTCATGGTCTCTAAAATAGTTTTGTTTTCAGGAGGACTGAGTGAGACAGAGAAATTAAAATAAAGTAGAAAAAACCCTTGCATTGGGGCGGAAGAGGAATCATTGGCATGGGTTCCTAAAACATGAGTAAACTCCCATTGATGTTTTAAATTCCAAGACTGGCTGCCTTTTGGAAAATATGCTGGAGTGAAATCTTGGTCCAAAAGCAAAGTAATTGTGAATCTTTTTGATCTGCATTTATAGTGTGCTTACACTCATGAATCTTAAAGCAGACTACAGCTAAAGGAAAAAAAAACCAACAAAAAACCAAACCAAAACTGAGAGCAGTAAACATTAGCAAACTGCCATTTGCTCTAGGGTATCGTAAAAGTGGAAAAACTTGTTGAATACACAGTGTTACAACTTCTTCTCTGGGCAGGTAGGTTTGCTGGGTGGGAAATACATAGTTGCATTGATTATTACCAACCTCAAAGAGATAGAGAGCATTTACCTTTCCCAAAAAAAAAAAACAAGGCTGTTGTTAATGTGTACTTGATGCACAGAAACTGTGGAGTGCCCAGCCTATGGAAGTTGTAGTAGACACTTGGATCATGCTGGTTTTGGCAAGAAGGCAGTGAAATGCCCAGCCTCAGCATGTGCAAGTTTTGTGATGGGGTTACCAGGTGCAGGGCCAGCGAGGGTGACTGGTGTTTGGGTGTTTTTTTCATAGAATCGTATGGTTGGAAAAGACCTTTTAAGACTATTGAGTTGAGTACAACCTGTCCACTACTAAACCATGTCTCTAAGTACTTCATCTACCCATCTTTTAAATGAATGACTTGACCACTTCCCTGGGCAGCCTGTTCCAATGCCTGATAACCCCTCCCGTGAAGAAATTTTTCCTAATCTAATCTGAAGCCCCCTGGTGCAACTTGAGGCCATGTCTTATCATCCTATTGCTAGTTACTTGGGTGGAGAGATTGACTTCCACCTTGCTACGGCCTCCTCTCAGGTAGTTGTAGAGAGTGAAAAGGTCTCCCCTCAGCCTCCTCCTCTCCAAGCTAAACAGCCTGAGTTCCCTCAGCCTCTCCTCCTATGGCCTGTGCTCCAGACCCCTCACCTCACCCTCACTTGGTTGGGCTGCTGGCACAGGCTGTGATGGGAGCACTGTGAAGTGCTGGAGCACTGCAGGGCATCTTCTGGGAAAATAATGTCTTCAGGAAGATAACTTTTTTTTTATCCTCTCTCGGCACTCAGGTGCCAAGGGACTTTTATGTTTCCTTTGCAAACAAAAGAAGAAAGAGAGCAACAGAGCATCCTTGAACGAAGTACTGATGTAAACGGATTCGCATGTAGTTACGTCTGGCTATAACATGACAGAGACAGTGGGCAGATGCAAAAGGCAGATTTATTGGTGCTCTTCCAACAGCCACATGAAAGAAAGTGGTAAGAATAGGTGGTGAGAATAGAGGGTATTTACTGTACTAACTGTGTGATACGGAAATTAATTTAGGATAGCCTGACTTTTTATTAGAACAGGGCTTTTTTACCATTTTATAGGCCAACCGTCAGTTCGCTAACCTGCTATAGAGAGAATTCAGAGCAAAATCCACAAGTTACGGAGGTAATCAGTGATGTACAATCCAATTGAGAAGCAGAATAGCAAAAGGAATATGTTTGGAGATGTAAAACAAATTTTGGTCATGTTGCTGTTGTATTTGAATTGATTAAAAATGTATTTGTATTTATTCCCTTGCTTTGCTCCATTTGTCTGCTTGTCTGAAGAGCTGTATGCCAGTTACTGCTCACTCGTGATAACTCTCTTTTTCCTTCTGGCAGTGTCATGTATGCAGCCCCTTCCACTGTTGTCCAGATTCATTGCCTTGTTTGTCCGTGGTTTCTTTCCTTTTGACATCTCCTGTCTTTTAACAGGTCCCCTGTGACCAAGATTTAGCAGAGACTAGGACAGGCAGCTCTCTGTGTATATATAACACTTTAATGTTATACTTGCTAATCCTTTAGTAACCTGGGTTCTTTATACTGCGATGGAAAGTGAAATACTGCTAAGCAGTTTAGTATCCCATCTAATTAGACGAGGGGGTGGCTAAGGGCAGGATGCAGTCAGCCAAGCCCTCGCAGCTGGAAGCAAAACAAAATACCCAGACTCTTTATTTCAGGGAAGCTTTTGGGTCCTGCCACCTCGAGAGAGAGAGACAAGGGTGCTTGTGCCAAGCATGAAGCTGTAGGCAGAGGTGGAAAGCCAGGACAAGCTGGCAACAAACAGACTGCTGACAGGATAGAGATAAGCTACATTAATGCCGTGTACTTTGTCCTGCCTTGTGCCACTCCTGCTCATTTATTCTGATTGTTTTGGGCTTGTTCAGGACTGCAAGTGGGATGTTGGCAGGAAACGCCCAAAAAACAGCTGGGCTGAGATATTTAGTTGGGGAACGAATGGTGGTGATTGTACAGTGTCTGCCACATTTCTCTGTCCCATCTTCATTTCCATTACAGATCCTGAAAACTCTGACAGTAATTAGAAAGTTACTTCTACTGGTTTATTGCTCACAGTATTTGTCATGGTGTTTTATGTTCTCTCCTGAAATAATTTTAGTTGGATTCAGGCCAGTTTGCCTTTTCATCTTTGAAAGGGTCTGGTTTAAAGGTAGTGCCTTGACTGATTTCAAGTAGAGTCGTTCTCGATATCATGAATAAGCTATAGGTCATGGTCAATGACTTGGGAATCGTGAGGGATTGAACGTACTTGGAAATTTATTAGCAGATTAGTCTGGGGACTGAAGCCTCCACTGGGAATGAAAAGCATAAAATTCTTACGTAAGTAGTGGCAGGGTTTAGTTCATGGAAATGCCATTTAGTAATGATAGCGTAGCCAGCTAATCCACAGGGCTACCTTCTCTGCTGTTGGATGCGTTGGGCAAGCTCAAAACATTGCATTGTAAGGAAGTATCAGCATGTGAACCTGCCCCCTAGCTACTCCCAAACTACTCCCTGTTGCAAGTTTCGAGCACTGCTGAAACACCTTTGTATTTGTCTTGACCTGTTTCCCAGTTGATTAAGAAGGAAAATGGGTGCTTGGCAAAGCTCTTTGTTTTAGGGAGGTGGTTGAAAAGATTATGGTGAGATTGCCCCCTTTTTTTTTTCTGAACTGTGGTAGTTTCCTATCAGTCAAGAGTTAGGTCCGGGTTCGCTGCAGTGTTTCCATTAGAATCCTTTGTCACTGATCTCTCAGCAGTAGACATAGGTCAGATGTCCTTGAAGATTTTATTAGATACATCAAGCAGTCCTTGACATCATGTATCAAAAAGTACTGTGGGACCAGTCAGAGCAGGCAGCTGTTCTCCAGATGACCTGATTTTTCTTCACGAAGGGATGCCAGAAAGTATTGTTTCATTTGCTTCTCTACCAAAATGTCCTTTTTTATGTGCTCCATTCACTCCCTTCTCTTCCACAGGGCATGTGAGCATTTATAGGGTTTGAAAGCAAGACATTTTATTCAGCAGTTTCATTACTGGAATGTCACTGGTACCAGTATCCCCTTTTAATCAGACCTAGGCCACAGAATGTCATTGCTGACTTGCTTCAATCTGTTTATATGGTTTTAGGTCTTTAGATGGGGAGGAGAAGGTTTAAGTGTATATACTAATTTATTATACTTTTCAAGCATAATAATAGCAAATAGGGCATTATCAAAAAAGTATTTCTTTTCAGTCACTGAAAGAGTTATGAAGCAATGCTTTCCATAAGGTGGTCACCAAGCCCTAGCTGTAAAGGCTTATTTGTATGTGACTTTTGGCTACCGTGTTTATACGATTGAGCTCTGCTCCATGGGAGAATCTTGCATGGTTTTTTTGGCTGGGAACAGTCTCAGGAAAATCAGAACAGTTTTTGTTTGTTTGTGTTTTGCAATCCACTAGCAGTTGTAACAACATCATTTCCTGAGGTCATACTGGGGAAGGCTGGAAGGGAACAATGTCTGCTGGAGTGTCTTTTAGGGTGGACAGGTAGAAAAACAACACAGTGCTTGCTTGCAATCCTTGCATTTTCCATGTTTCATTTTGAGTTACTGCTTTTTTGTTCTACTTAAATATTTCTGAGACCCAACAGACATTATTTCCAAGACTGTTTGCAAATTGCATTTCCAATGGTAGAGAGACCTGACCGTGCCACTGTGGTGCGTAGGCTTTCCTGCAGATGCAGGGGCAAAGGTAGCTTTAGCTAAGTATTCTGATTGATGGTTTACTTGTTGTGTCCTGATAAACAAATAAATAGCTGTCTCCAAAGCAGTGAGAAAATCAGCACTTGTCTATATAAATAACATTTGTGAGTTGCTTCAGGGATCTTCTTGGATCTGAAGGCCTTACGTTGATGTACTCCTTTAAGTGTAATCTTATTAAATGTCATAACCATTGATTGTTTTGATCAGATAAAACAGATCAAATGAGTGAGGCAGTATGGAGATCTAGTTATTTTCATGTTCTATGTCACATGCCTTCACTAGCACCTTCATTAACGGCTTCCAGGTGAGATGTGGGCACAAACAGAATTACTTCAGCTGAGAGAGATGTAGGTTAGTAGTCCCCAAGTTCAGTTGCAGTTCTGTTTACTAGCTCCAGGTTTTAACTGTGGAGGCCAGAGGTTTAAATTTACATTGATGAAATTAAAAGTGAAAGTACTGTAGTTTTTCATCAGAACTGCAGTGCCCATGATCTACATTAGCTTCCTTGCTCTTTGCTGTCTCCTCAATGACTGCTTGAAAGCCCTGCAAAAGCCTGGAGACCATGGTGGGTCCAAGGGGACACTGGGATGCCTTACTTTGTCACCTGTCATAATCCCAAATCCTTATATTGAGAACTAGGTATGTTTTCAGAGTGATACAGATGGGTTTAGCAGAGGCTCCCAGTAGAAAAGGAGTTTCTCTGACTACACTGACCTGCTATGAAGACTATTAAAAGGGACAGGGATGGTCATTATTTTGCCAGTAGGTTCCTATGACTCTTCTGGGGCTAGATTCAATTCTTAGCTCTGGTGATGTAAATCTTCGGGGAGGTGGTACAAAAATGGTTGTTACTTATGATCATTGTCGGTACCAGTGAGGTCAGATGCTGGCCCATCCCTGGGGAGGAGTGGAGGCACTGGAGATGGGGCGATGCAGCCTCCACACAGGAGGTGTCACCCCCTGTCACCCAGGATGGCAGCTGGGTAGGGGCGTACAATTGGACTCACCCTGGCAATCTGGTCCACTGAAATGCAATTTCCACTGCTGACCACGTGAGGTGGAAACTCAGGCATGACTGTTGTCATGGTGAGCACACCATCACCTGGCATCTCCTCTGGGTGCGACCTCATTCTAAGCATGATTTAAAAGTGAAGGAAATCTGGGGCAGAGCCAGAAACAAAGTTAATTTGACTTCAGTGATAACAAAATTTTGGCAAGCTGGTTTCAAAACGCAAAGCTTTGGAGGTTGTTTTGGTTTCTTTTCTGAAGTGTTTTCCATTTGATGGTTAATTTTCTCTTGTGACATTGCTTATATTTGGGATTGTAACTTAGGGGGGGGTTTAATGGTTTATGGTTTGTTCCATTAAGCCTATATGAGGCTTATAAAAACAAGGGACTTCATATACTTCAGAGCTGAGTTTGCCTCTTCTAGCTGAAAAAAAAATTTGCCTCTGAATTTTAACTTCATTTTCTCACTCTAACACTTCTCTTACATTTTCTCGCTACAAAGGGGAAGCATGAAAAATTTGCTGCTGCTGTTTTTGTCCCTAGCTGCAGACGTTTCAGTTTATGGGTAATACTCTCTAAAACATATATTCTACAGGCATGAGTGTGTCAAACTACTGGCAAACAGATTTCAACAAAACAAATGCCACCATCAGGGAGGTGCAGCACATGAGCCACCTTCCTCGTGCCTCCACACTGCCGTGCCATTGTTTCTTCTCTCTATAATTTTAGGGCTGTTGCCTGCCCTGCTGACAGCATGACCCAGGAGTGCTTTCCTGCTCCTGGGTCTGACTGAATGCAATGGAGGGCAAGGTGCAGGTGGGCACAGTCCCTTGCTCTCCGGGGATGGTCCCCGTGCAGCTCAGCTGGTGGGAAGCTGGGGCTGTCTCCAGCCAGGCCTCCAGCTAGACCACAGCAGGTTGTCACCTGGTGATAGACTATAAAAAAAATAGTTGGTCTACTCTTCAGAGGCCCTGCAGCTCTCACCCTTCCCACTCAGACCATGGCAATAGGGGACCTGGGCTTCACACTGCGCCTTGGCTCAGCTGTTTGCACTTGTGAAGCAAGGAGTACACACACAAGTCCTTCTCCTCTGTCCTCTTCAGCCAAGTTGAGCTTGGGACAGGTCCCGCAACAGTCCCTCTGGCAGCCTCCCAGCGCCATGTTTCCTTCCTTTCCTTGGGTTAAGGAGTTGGGCTGATGGTACAGGTACTGTCAGTAATGACATGAATTTTATGATGGGAACAGGACCCCAGGGAAAAGGTAGATGTGGGGGAATAGTAGTGCCTGGCCAGGATGTGTTCCCATGGCCCTGACTTCTCTTCTCTTGCTCCTGCCAGGGAGAGGGGTGCTGGGGAGCTGCCCCAGCCTTGGGGGGAAGCACAGACCTGCGCATCCAACAGTACCTGTCACGAGGAGGCTGAAACGGTCTTTTGAGAGGCAGGCTTTAGAAATCAAAGGATCAGATGATCGGTATGAGATATATCCCTGTTTACTCTCTGATAGCTTGTTACGTCAAAGACCATCATCAGTGAGTCACCCTGCTCTAAATATAAATCTCAAAGGATATTGAGCTGTAGGAATAAATCAGACTGAGTTGGCATGTGTGTATCAGACAGATCTTCCTCTTCTGTGTGTCCTTCTCCCTCTGTTACTAAGGCTGGGATGGTCAATGGCAAACAGCTGCAGAAACGCAGATCAAAGCCAGGAGTACAGGTTATATTTTCATATGCAGATCTGGCATATTCGTGGATTGGATCATTTCTTGCTGGTTCTGTCAAAATGATATCTGGGATGAGAGAGAGAAAGGTTTGCTTTGACAGTATTTCTGAGGTAGAAACACTGAGAGACTGAGAAGCGTTTTCACACCCTTTTTTATACACACAGAATGTGTCCTTTTTAGGTATGCACCAGAAAGAAAGTAACTTTACCAAGGCTACCAACTACTCCTTGTGAGCCTTGAACATGGGTGTGCTGCGTGATTTATACTGGTTCAGGTTAAATCGCTTTAATTAGATCTCAAGTTAGGAATTTCAGTTATGAACACAAGTGGTGGTGGTTTTCTGTTGAGAGCTGGGAGAAGCTGGTAAGAAAAGTGCCTTATCTTTCATCTTACTGAGCATCCTTTTTTTTCTTTTTTTTTTCAGTGAAATCTATTTTTTAAGTCAATAAAATGGTGATGAAGAAGGCCAAAAGAAAAACATTAGGAGGCTGAAATTGCCTGTTTACTTGCCAGATGCACTCTGCTTTGTCAACTGCGGTGTTGTTTTAGTTGGTTTTTTTTAACCTGTCGTGCTCCCTTTGCAGCATATACAGAATGATATGATAATGAATTGAAGAGTGAGTTCTGCCTATGCAAACTAAATACATCTCGATAAAAAAAAGTTTTTAGAACTATAGAATGTAAATAGAGGGAGAAAACACTGCTTCATGTTATTATTCCACTGGTGGATGCTGTTATGAGGATAATCCTCTATTACATAGTTAAAGGATCAATGATAAGGTTGTCCATTGTGCATTTTGTGTATTTCTATAGAAATATTAAATTTTACAGTGTATCTCTGTATCTGTTTCAGTTTACTCATTAACATCAGACAACTCGACAATAATGACTCAGGCTGCTATTTTCAGGGGGAAAAATGACAACGGTGCTTCTGGGCTGAAACCACCTCCTTCAGCAGCACTGCGATATTCAGGGCTATTTCGCTCTCCATCATGGACACCAGGATGTCTCGCACTGCTGTGCGTGAGGCTCACCCTCAGGCTTTGGCTCCTTATTTTAGATTGCTGTAGCAGTTTTTATAATTTCAGTATTTTATAAATAACGTACTTCTGGTGGAGTCAGTCTTTCTTACTCCTTAGCTGTCTGTTTACCTTTGCTTTCCTCTTTGGATTATTCGCTGCCCCTTTCCGTGTTGCTTTTCCGCCTGGAACTGGATGAGTGATCTCTCCCTGCCACCCTTCGTGCCTGGGTGGGCTTCCCTGGATGGGACTCCATGACTGTGAACAAGGAGAAGCTTTGTTCCTGGTGGGGTGGATTTCCTCTATGTTCCTTTACCTGGGGCCCAGTTTTTGCCTTGCTCTTCTCAGTTATCCTTGTTTTCCTTTCCTTCTTTCCTGTCTCCATTCTTCGGCCAAAGAGCAGACCTAATGAAGGATTTCAGCTTCTAAAAAACCTGTCAGTGCCCAAACCTTCATCCACCCAGGGAATTATAATATTGCCCGTCTCTGTTGTAGGGGATCTGAGCCCGTTGGTGTGCCTGTGGTTGCAAGAAGCATCCCACCAGGGGCTTCAGCAGAGAAGGGACTTCAAGTATCCCTTCTGTGCTGTCCCACCTTCATGTCTATCTCTTGGCTGCCAGCTCCCCTCATTTTCTGCCATGCAGAAAATGGCCAGGCCAAGCAGAGCATTCTGTAGATTCTCCAGAAAATTTCTCTGCCTCCCTTTTGGGGAAGGAGCTGGCAACTTTCGACAGGGAAACATGGAGTTGTATTCGGTAAAGACAGTACTTAGTCCCTGAAGTCTGAAAATGTAGGAAGGTGGGAGACAACTGTGAGAAACAGAAATGCCAGAAAAATGTGAAGGATTTGGCAGCCCATCTTTATGTCTACTGTGTTATCCTGCAGAACAGAATTGAAGACAAACATATGAATGTGCTAACATTGAAGTTATTGGATGCGAGTCTGCTTCTGAATTACTTTGTGGGATTTTAAATATTTTAGCTTCAAGGTTAATTTTTTTCTTGTTGTTCTGCTCTATTTAGTTTCTCTTCAGATGATAATAATGAAAAGTTACTATGCTCCAGAATAACTCCAAAACTCTGTCTTTAAAAATGCTCATTTGATGTTAGCATCCTTTGGCTAAAACCACGTCAGATATGATTGAGTGTTGTGAGATTGCCATTGCTTTGTGTCACCAGCCCAGGAACCAGACTAGTAATGAACCTTTAGGGAAATTCCATAATAAAAACACTGGTAGGAAGCTGGTTAATACCAGTCTAATGCAGTTAAACATTATCTTGAATACATACCTCTGCAACCCCTTTATAACTGTATCACCTGGACTACCCAGTCCATTTAACCATTATTATGCTGCTAAGAAGGGAAAATTAAAAGTACTTTGGATGCAAAAAGTTATCAAAAGTTGTCAGGTGTCAAAACAGAGAGATTATTTCAAATTCAGCCTCTTTATTCAGCATTGTGCTTACCTCTGATGAGAGATACGTCCTTCCTTGTCTGAAACTGCTTACAGCTTACAGCTGCAGTTCATATTGTGTGTACAGTCAAATCTTGTGTTTGCCCCTGCCAATACAAACCTGTATACTGTGGGCACACTGTTTACCATCATTACACATAATGCTGAATTTATTACAAAGCTGTTAAAAGTGACCTCTAATTTATCTATTCTAGTTAGTATAATATAACTATTGATCCTATTAGACTGACTGAACTAAAAAAATAGTTTCAGTAGTATGAAGCAAAATGAAATGTTACTTGGTGTAAATATATTGAGTATCTTGCCCAGGAAGATGGGACTCAAACAGAACACAGCCCTGAGCTGCTAACTCATTCAGACTGGTCTTTTTTTCTTGAACAGGAACTGAAGTCAAGCCATTACTTTGAAGTCTTGGCTGTATTTGATCCAGAACTGACCCGCTTCCTGCCTGCCTGTCTTCACACAAAGTATCTCTAGCCACTGCTCTTAAATCCTCACCTCCTCCCATGCCAACTCACGTCACCCACCTCCTGTTGGCCGCTGCATGGCAGCTCAGTGTCACAGGCTTTTCCCCTGCACCAAGATGTCATCCTCTGCTGGTCTTGGTTGCTTTGGAGCTCCATGCATGGACCAGTACAAGACAGACCTTTCCTGCCTGTGGTGTGAGGGATTCCCACTGCAGTACCCCTATATGTGACCTGGCTTGAGTGACCATACATCTGTATGCAGCTCTCCATACCTCCTCGTGTGCATTGCTGCCTGTTTGCACTGTAAGCCCAGACTTTTGTGGGATTGGAGGAGCAGAAGCGCACAGAGCAGAGGACTCTCCCGATGCCCTGGGGCAGCCAGGACAGTATGCAGACTATGGTGCAGCCCATCACACTCCTATCTTCCCTCACTCATGCCCAGGTTGGTGACAGGCTGCTCTGCACAGCAAAAGGAAGGAGATGGGAACACAGTCCAAGCTGACACTGAGAACCTGCTCCTGTCCCATAACCCATAAATCTTGTCTGAACAGGCAGTATAAGCAAGTTTGAGGTGGTTCATCGCCACGCAGGCTGGTTAACAAATATTTACTGACCTCCAGCCAAGCTAAACTGCAATCATGCTATCAAAGGTGGTATTTCTGACCTTTCTCTCATGGTGAAATGCAAGAGCATAGAAGTGAAAATTAATTCCTTTATTGATGAAAAAAGGCCAAGGCTTTGTGGTTTTCAAAACCTGGCTGTGATAAACATTGCCATGGCAATTAGACAGCGTCAGTGCACAGGGTGAGAGGGTGCTGGTTCTGTGCTTGTTCTGATCTTCCTTGGGCTTGTTGCCAGCACAGATGCTAAAGCTCACCCAAGGACCACAGTGCCTCCCTTCCCAGTGTAAAGCACCAGTCAGATTGTCATGCAGGTATCCATGTTTTGCAATCCAGAGCTATAAACATGTCAATAGAAACAGGAGTTTCTGAGTAGGCAGAAGATGGCATGCTGCTGCACACATACTGATATAGCTGTATACCTAATATTCTGTGATTCTGATATGTCCCTGTATCTTTGGACTTCACTTTTACTTGGCTTTCAAACTGATACAAAACTCATTTATCTTCAGTGAAGGCTGCATGTACTTTCTTTGTACTTCCAATCACATGTGCTGCTACAGCTTTTCTCGGTTTTTGTGGACCTCATGGGAAAACCCTTGTCCATCGAGAAGCTCGTGATCCACGTACCAGTTGCCTTGAGCTGTTGTAGGTACGCACCGTACTGTGCTGTGCTGTGCTGCACACATTGCTCAGGACTTTGCTGTGCTGGCCATATCCCTTGCCATGGGGTACCCTCAGCCACCTGATCGCAGTGGTGCCTGGTGGTGGCACCTACTTGGCACCAGTGGTGACACCACAAGCATGTCTTTATCTTTGTCTTGAGATGAAGCAACATGCTTCCATATAAACATCCAATTGAAAATCCTATAGAAACTCTAAAGACAACCATGCAGGTGAATCTCGCTCCTGACAGGAAGTCTGGGCAGTTTGCTGTGCCCTGATCACAGCTCTGCCTGACGCTGCATCATCTCAGGGTTCCAGCATCAGAAGGGATGTAAGATCTTGTAGCTTGCTGCCACCTTTTCTGGGATATTAATGAAGTAGTTACCTTTCTTGAGAGTGTTTGTCTTTCTTTTTGGGGGTCCAAAAAGTACCAGCACCTCTTGGTGCAAAGCCATATACCACTGATATTTGTGAATATAATTATATATTCTGTAGAGAAAAATCTGTTTCTAAATATACACCCAGCCAGTTAGGCCACCATTAATGCTGTACATCATTAAGTTGTAGCATAGTATTGTGTTGTGTGGGAAGAAATCCCAGGCTGAATCTATTTTTGACGTCTAATGGTTGATTTACAATGAGTTATAGTAGCAGGGTTCAAATGTTTGCTGATTATTGCTGAGCTGGACTACTATTAGGCCATTTAAAAAATAAAACTTGCAGTTCTAAGGGTTGAAGTTCCTTAGCAGACCCTGCTTGGCCTTTCAGCAAATTCATTGGATTCCCAGAACCAGTGCTCGCAGGCAGGGTTTGTGCTGCAGGGTGATGCCACCCACCACGATTGCTGCTTAATGGGGCTATTGACCTCTCCTTGCTGATTTTCCGCATTTCATGAGGCTCTTTATGTTGTGTTGCAGTGCTCAATATCTTTAAGTGTCTTCTTGGAGGAAACAATGAGAAACTAAATTGCCAGGTAGCAGGGAGCCTGCAGGAAACAAAAATTGATATGAAAAAGATAAATGAGCCACAAAACATGATCAGCTGGTTCAAGTACCAACTGTGTTGTGCTTGCAGAGGCATGTCTGGGCTCTGCAATATCTATTCTGTTCCTTAGAGAAGTTCAGTCTTCAGAAACTGGGCAAGAATGAGAGCCAGATTGGGCTGTCATTTTTCACAACTTCCCCAGGGTCGGTTTTGCCTGGCCTGGCCGTGGCCCGGCCCTGGCCCCGCATGCAGGCATGTAGGTTCATACACTAACACTTATCTCAGCTGGGCTGCAGGAGTGTCTTAAAAAAAGTTTCCTGTCAAGGAAGCACACAGGCCTGTGGCAGTTATGTCCAGATGTGACTCTGCTGTGTATCTAATACTAATCAAATACCTGACAGGTGTTTTTTTGTTTTGTTTTGCAGGAAGAAATCATTCCTTTTTTCAGCTCTGTATGCTGCCTTTATATTTGGTGGTCGGCACCTAATGAACAAACGAGCAAAATTTGAACTGAGGAAACCACTAGTGCTCTGGTCCCTGAGCCTTGCTGTCTTCAGGTAGGCATTTCTTCACACCAACTGCCTTTGACAGTAGTCCATGAAGAGGGTTTGGGGTTCTTCACATACAACAGCACTGCTAACACGACAGCAGGCTCACCCAGAAATGGCATTTCTTTAGTTCTGCTATTCAGGGTTATGTCCTGATCCACTCCTCACCATTGAAATGATCCCCTTTGACTTGCCAGATCATACGGCGTTTGAAGAGGAGAGAAATCAGTAACCCTCTTGAAGAACAAAGGTGAAAATAAAATGAGGACATGAGAAAAAGCGTTTATCATTGCAATAAATTTACCATGCAAGCTACAAATGAAAATAAACCCATTAAGATGTTAGTCTTGTTCTCACTTACTATTTAGTGTTACATTTATTTGAGAGCATATATGGAATATTTAGTCAAGACTCTGATCTCTATTAGAGTGAGATAAACCTAAAGTCACTGCTTTGATGACAGGTAAATTAGGCCACTGTAATTGAAATCAGAATCTGGTTTCTGGTTATTTCATTGCAAAGAGCTTGTGAATTTAGCAAAAAAGGTGGCTTCATAGGAGAAGGCTATTTTTTAGAGGTGCACATCTCTCTCACAATGTGTTGACCAGATCTGTATCATTGAGTATGTGGAAAGTTGGGTTCAGATTCTTGATAGCTGCTGAAGTCAGGAGTAGAACTGACCAACCTGAATTCCACTTTATCTGGTTAATATGCTGATTTTTAATGAGGCTGAGGATAAATGAATGAACAAACAAATACTTATAAAAATAGCCTTTACAAACACACAAACTTACGGTACAACTTACTAATAACAGGACACAGAAGACCTGAGAATTATCCTTCATTTCAGTGCCTACTGTGGGAGTATGAGTGCTTATACTCATCTCAACTGCATAGAAACCATTTACAAACAGTTATCACACACACAGCTGTATCTTATTTTAATACCAGTATAATAATTACTGATTATATTGGTTCACAAGTACATGAAGCAGGTCTGCTTACTGACCAACTGTGAATGGTGCACGATTTTTCACAGGATGGGAATAGTTTGAGCTGAGAGTTTCTACAGAGTAAAACAAAGCAGGAACAGAGAGGTCTGCTTTCTTTCATGGCTTTTCCTTTTTTTTCCTCCAAAATTGTTCTACCACATTGACATTTTCTAAACCTCTTGCAAGGGAAAATAAATTCTATTTCTAAGTTGTCTCATCAAGCTAGGACATGCTAACAGAAGAACTTTATGTTGTCTTGATTTTAATAGTTCATCGATACCTTTAAAAAATATCCTAGTGCAGACAAAGCTTTAAGCAGTTTGGATAACTTTGAGAGCAAGTTCTAACACTGTGAAAATTTGTATTTTTCATCTGGTTGCATTTGGCACTGTGGCTGTGTGTCTAGCATAGTTTTGCTGTTAAGGCCCTGCAAGCAATTTTCGTCGCTGGTTTCAGAAATGACTGAATTTCAGGAGCTGTTGAATTGGTTCCTAGATGACATTTCATTTGTTGATCAGTTTGTAAAGTGATTTATAGCCAGCAGGATCCCAAAGTGCATCTTCCAATTATACTTTCTTATCGAATGTAACCACTAGCTGACTTATGCAAAGCATTTGTATTTTAATTCCCAGTCCAAGGAGGGGGGGAGCATGATTTCAGACCTTTCCTTTGTAAAAGGTGTCTAGGATGAATTTTAAAATCCCATTATTTTGAGATGGGTCTGTGGCTAACGTTCAGAGTGTGGGGCTTTTAAACAATTTCACTGATTAATTTCCTGTCAAAATCATAAGCAATGCAGAGATCAACGAGTAGCAAGAATATACACTACACTGTAAAAGTGCTGTCTAAATGGACTTTGAAATCAGCATGTTCATTACTTGCTAATTGGAGTTTCCCATCATAATCATATGAAATAGCTAGCGTGTGGCCAGCATGAGCTGTTGAGTGATGCTGGATGAAATCTAAAATGTGGATTTCATGTTTTTGAAGCTACAAGTTGCCAGGATGTACCTGCCACAGAGACCGCCTCTTGCTGTGCCCCACAGTGCAGGCATTTGAGGTGAACTCTGCTTGTGCAGATGAGAAGTGGTGGCCAGAAGGAGACAGTTTGGGAGGGATTCACCACTGCAGGGTTTGCTTCCTCCATCAGCTCAAATAGGGAGCTCAAATTCAGGGACAAGTGTTCCCCAAGCACTGCAGAGCTCGCCCTTTCCTCTGCATGTTGGGAAATAAGACAGCAGGTGGAGAGAGGAGGGATTAACAGGAGTGTGAGATGTTTGGACTACACAGAAGCACTGAGCATTTAAGATGCTGGATTTGCTAGTGGGGACCAGTTGATTTGGAAATTTAGATGGCTAAGCTTGGAAAGCTTTGCTCTTCTGAGGCGCTGAGTAGTATGCAGAAGAGTGGAGTAGCACAGGGGAAAAACAACTCAAAATGTTTGCAGTAAGACAGAGCATGAAACCTCTGTAGCTTCCATAGTGACATACAGTCCCATACAAAACCACCCAAACACAAAATCCCTTGACTTCTTGCCTGGAAAGCAGAGGAAATGCAGAATACTCATTAAAACCTGAGATGGAGACTTATAAAAAGTGTAAATTGGAACATTCATGTCCTGGTGTTTAACCACCACTGTCCTTTCTAGGACCATCGGTCACTCCCAGCCTCATGGATTCTCTTAGAAAGCTGCACTAAGCTTTGAATGCTGTAAAATTTCCAAGTAACTTGGTTCTTTTTTTTTCCTGACTCCTTGCATAACTGCGTGTTTCATTTACATATGCTTGGCCTGAAAGTCATCTCTGCTTCCACTGAAGGTCAATTCAGATAGATTCAGATGCCAGTGTTCTGCCTATAGACTTACTGTGGGTCCAGGAAAATGCTCCTCAACTTTAAAAAGACTTCCTCTTTGGCTTTCTGGGATGCTAAAATGCTATGACTTTTATGATACTTTTCAGAAATTCTAAGTAATGTATTTGTCTGCCTTGAGTGGTTGCACTGAGGCAGAAAAACCTGCCTTGAGAGCCCTCAGCATTCTGCCTCAAGGTCAGTGTGAGGCTTTTTTCCAGAGTCCTTGTTTATCTCCCTTCTTGCACTCCTACCATTTTACCTGCTTCAAATATCCTCAGAAATAGTAGCACTTAGCAGAGGCTGAAAAGATGTGTTTTGGGCTTAAAAAAAAAGGGAAACTGCCTGCCAGGCAATGACATGGTCCTTCTTCAGTATGTATCCTGTACGCCTCGCTCTTGCCAAGATCATATAAATGTGGTAGCAGCTACAGGAGGAAACTTGCCACGCTTATAAATAAACAAAACAACTACACCACCCTACTGAGCTTGCTGAGCATTCAGGAGCTCGGTAAAGAGTGAGTTTTGTGTCAACACTGGTAGCCAGCGGGATTTCTGAGGCAGAAAAGCAGCTTTATTTGCCATTGGAAGTATCGACTAGTTTTGAACATTTTGTCTCTGGAATAAGGTTACCAGTTCTCAGTGAAAACTTCTGTAGGAGCAATGACAGTAAATCTTGCTCTTCACTTGGAAAACACTGTGTAAACATGTTCTTCTGAAATCTTTTGCTGAGAAATTATTCTGAGATATTTTTCTTGTGTTGTTGGGTTGTTGGGTTTTTTTTTGTCCTTAGCAGGTTTGTTGACTTGTTTCAAGTACTGAAGTTTTATTGTCTGAAATGTTTTCAGTCCTTTGTTTTCTACACTTAAGTGTTTTCACCCAGCCTGGTTATGTACCAGGCTCCTGGGGGAGCAGCTCTGTGCTGCTCCTTGTCAATGGGAACCCGCTGCTAGGAAGTTAATTTGTCAGTCTTGTAAGACCCCAAGGAAGCTGTTACTGACTCACCTACACATCAAAGTGACAGTCAGCCCTGTATTTCTGAATATTTCCTGGGGTTAAAAATCCACAAAAACTCATCGAATCTGAGTTGTCACTTTTATATTCATGGCACTTTGAACATGAAGTTAAGGTCATTCGTTCACACCAAAGAATTTTTGACTTGGAGTGTATCAGAAGTGTCCTGCTGGCACCTCTAGGAATCAGCAAGGCTGAGACCAGGACTCTCACAAGAGGATACAAAGTCATTAATTCATGTTTTCATTACATCTCAGCTGGATTTTTGTAATGCCTTTTATCGCCCTTAAGAGTCTGTGTATGGGTAGCATTGCTATCAAGGAGTTTAAACATGTATTTGATCGCCTTTTCGTCACACAAGACAGTAGCATGGCACTGCCATCACTCGCTCTCTATCCTTAAGGGGCTGCCAACAGAAGTCTCAGGATCAAGGTACTAACTAATAATAGTAAAAGGTTGTCTTCCCTATGAAATACTGTCACATCAGTACAGCAGAGGAGGAAACTAAATCATCCAACGTGATGCAGTCATTTGTAGGCAGAGGCTAAGCCTGGCCATGACTGGTGCAGCGAGGTGGGATATCTCTTTGTCTGGCCAAACCACACAACCATAATGCTATTATCATCACTTATATTTTAGTCCAAAATCAGTGATGCTTTGTAGCAGTGGTGGAAAGCAGTTTGTGTCCATACAGGCATTCCAAATGTCTTTCTTCCTGGGAAACACTTTCTCTCGAAGTAGTAGAAATGGTATCAGATGTAGCTGAAAGGTCACAGGTGCTTGCCGTAAAGCTAACTGGAGCCTCAAAAGCAAAGTATCCTGGCAGCAACAGGTCTTGTGTTTGAAAGACAAAACCAGAAAGGCTCCCTGGAAGAAGGTGACTCAATTTGCTGTTGCGAGACTGGTGTAATGGATTTGTTACTGCAAGCATAGCAGCATTTTATAGAAGGCTTTGTACTTGTTCTGCAGAAAGCTCCTGACAAGGAGTCTGCAACACCTCTTTATGTGAGGAACTCAGTCCTGAGCTGAACTGAATGGAAAAGACTGAACATAAGCTTAAAAAAAGGATTTCAATTGCTATGATTTGTGACTCTGAAATATGTTCTCTTATCATGCTTATAAATAGGAAAATTGATGGAAAATGGGTAAAATTTGCACTCTTGTCTCAAGAGGTGCCATTCACAAATACTTGCCATGGAGATTAAAAATAAAATTTCATATGTTGCTGAGCAACCCGTCAATATCTTAAAATACATCAAAATTTTATAAAGGTCCTGACAGTACATTCAAAGAGAAAATTAATTAGCGAAAAGAGCAGTATTTGCCAAATAACATTAAAATTAATAAGCATCATTTAAGGTGAATTAATAATCTTCTTTTTTATAAACTTAAAAGCAAGCTATTTCCATGTGAAACATACCCTATATTTGTAAAGCATTAATACATGTCCTTAGTAGGATATTTCTCAGAACCCAGATTAGTAAAATGCTTAATATAGACCTACTTAACAATTTATTTATATGGGACCATGTTCATCTTTATGTGCTTACTGATTTTCTTTTATAACAGATATTGAAAATATCTCTTTTAATGACCATTTCTAGAGCAGAAGTTGAAAGTTGGGTGAACAGTAGGAATTCAAAATGACTGGAGAGAAGACAAAAATCCATTGGATGAGACTTAGCAGTTTAAGTAGAAAAATTTCTTTTCCGTAAACTGAGCTGTAATCCCAATAGGGAAATACAAACAGTGCGATGTAGAGTGAATTTATACATAGCAAAATAAATGGTAGCTGGCATTAAAAAAGCAGTGTGGAAGTGATAAAAAGTATAAACTAAGAGCAATAAAGTACTGTCAAGAAGATGTATTTACAATGTGTACCTTATTTATTCTAAGTAAGAAGAGCATCCCATGACAAATATCTTTATTCCCACCATTGTAATTGATGCCATATGACGAAATGCTGTGCTGATCCACTTCTGAAATCTCACCTCTGTTTACTCTGCTGTTACTGCTGTGGACTCTGTTGCATCCATCGAAGTAATTTTGAATGTAAACTGGTTTTACTGTTTTTACCTAATTAGGCCTAATTAAAAGTAAGCCAAGAATTCACAGTGAGACTTGGCTGATGCTACTTTACAGGATATATGGATAGGACTGGCTAAAAATTCCTACAAAAATGTCTTTCTTCAATGCTAAGTTGGACCTCCTTTCTTCAAAAACTTCTTTTTTTCTTTTACTGTTTCCTTGCTTGTTTGTCTTTATTGCTGGAAAACCAAACATCTTAGCAAAGTGAATTCAGTGTAGTAGTTGAAAAGCAGCTGTTGCGCTCAATTTACGCCTATTCCTTACACACTCTCATAATCAATGAGAGTGTTGACACTCAGTTTGTCACCTCGAATTACACCTTTTTCAGGAAATCACCCTGTCCCAGCCCACAGGAGTCATGAATGTTGTACTCAAATCAGAGCCCCCTGAGAGTGAGGCTTTTCCTCTCCATTTTAAATGGGAAGCAGACTGAAAAGTATATTTGAGAAATAAGGAACATCTGTCTGGTGGCTTAAGAATGGAACTGTACTAGAGAGAAAGCAGATAATTCATTCAAAGGAAATAAAATCTCCCATCTGTCCCCCTGTGGCAGCACTTCTGCATTTTACGCAGCCTTGGTACTTGTTTTGTGCCTGTTAAAATGTCGTCCTCTGCAGAAATCCCTGGGGAACAAAAATCTCCACGTATTTTCTTCTGAGAAAGTCCCCAACAGCTTGTGCTTGTTGGAGACAGTAGGAATAAGATACTGAGAGGTGTTAACTCGCATGACCCATCAAATCCAACCTTGCATCTGTGGACAAGCTTGTTAATAAACACTGCCAACCCAAGCAGTGTTCACATGCAGGGTTGCATACGGGTGTTGAGACGTGGTTTAGCGAAGGCACTGTTTTGCAACGAGTTTAACTTCTTCTAAGCAGATGTGTACGCGCCTGCCTGTTCCATTCCGCATCTTCCCTAGGTTGCTAAATAAACAAAATAGATTCATTATATACCATTATTTACCAAGTGAGTCCCTAAGGTCTGAACTTCTCTAGAGGCTTGCAGGAGCACTGTCCTGGGGAGGACAGGGTTAAAAAAGGAAGATCAATGGCTCCAGGCCTGTAATTGCCATTAAATTTATGGATCTGAGCAGCTCATTACATCTGTATTATAACTTTTAGCTTCTTTAAGCCTTCTTTATTCTGTCAAATGCTAGTCTTTTCCTGTAACTTAGATTTTGCTTACTTTGTTATCTGCCTGTTCTACAGCTTTAGTGAAGGCCAGCTCCATTGGTTGGCTTGATTCTCTGCTAAATCTTTCACTTTATTACTTTTTGCCTTTATTTGCCTAGGATAATTCCAAACTCCTGAATACATACATTTCAATGCTATAAATAACATTTAGTCTACCAACTTGATACATTTGATCCTGTAAGTATCTTTAATTTATCCTACAGAAATAGATATGCCACTTTTTTAGGATTATCATTTAAATCACTGCAATATTACAGCTATTCTAAAATTTTCTTGAGATAATGTTGGATGCTGAGAATAATTTCAGTAACGACAGAGGAACAAGTGCAAATGCCCCTGAAGCATTCATTAAGGATTGCTTAAGAGGTACACTGTGCTTATGAATCCTCATGGGCTACTTTAGAAATCCTTAGATGGATTCCTTAATTCTTACGAGATTTCGCACCAAACACAGGGCTTAAGTTGAAAATTGATTTTTTTTTCTTTTCAGTAATTTAGCCACAGTCCAAACTTGCTGAAATAAATGTCTAAGATCTAGGAAATGTTTCTTGACAGAAAAATATCTCACTGAGTATAGAGCCATCACAGGGTGCTAGGGATCTTCAGCTGCAACTAAAGTCTAATTATTATTTCATGATGAAAGAGGGATTTATTGCTTGAGAAATAACAGCTTTCATCAAGAAATATTGTTCCTGCAAGTTCCTACCCTCCATGTGCCTCATAATCAGGGAGCAGAGCCAGGTAACAGCACATTGAGGAGCGCAGCGCCGGATGATAGGTAATTACTATTGATTAGCTTGTAACTGACTCTTTGGAAGTCAGATGAGATGCAGGGAAGTGTGGGCAGAGCTGGAAAAATATTTTTCATTTGCTGAAAGAAAACGGTTACATGTTTTTCAGCAGTGTATGTTTACACGGGTGTCCCTGTAAGCAACTTATGCTGTTCTCTCATGTTCCTCGGGTAATGATTGAGTGCATCTGCCCTTCAGCCTGACCATTGCTCCTTGTTTATCTCTCCCAAAACCCAATGGGCCTTGTATAGCCACCGAGTGCTCTGTGTAAGACTCTCTATTGAAGAGCCCTTTTTGGCTACACTAATTATCATCTCTGCTGCAAAGGGTACTTGCAGAAATCCAGCCCTGGCGTTAGTTTTTCTGCTATGACTTATAAGCAATGCAGGTTCTTCTGCAGGCTCACAGAGCTTCGCTGTATTGATCATTTTGTACTCTGCTCCTCAGGATTGTCTGAATACAGCTAATCCCAATCATAAAGAAGGCAGGTCTAGGGGATCAAATTGCATTTCCTGGAGAGGGAATTCAGGCTCCTTGAAGAGGGACTGGAAGACGGTAGCTGTGGTAGATTGATTTTTAGCCACACATAAATAAGCCTTCCAAATAGTAGTTGCAGCAATTGGCAGAAGTGTTGAGCTTGCCAGTTTAGCAAGGGAGAATCAGATGGATTTTACTCTGCTGTGGTGTTAATGTGATTAAAATCTCCAGATGACAGTGTCCATGGATCTGGAGCCCTGCAGAGATGTCACTGTTTGGGTATGCTTAATGAGGTCCCCAGAGAGGGGAGGAAATAAGTTAAGCCTGGATTTCTTCCCAGTTTTGTCAAGAAAAAGGACAAAGAAATGGTTTGGGGAGTCAGGTGAGTTGTGACTAGGAAATCTGCCGACAAAAGGGAAGGGCTGAAGGGAGTGGTTCCATGTCAAGGGATTTATTGCCGAGGAAAAAAAAAGAGACTGATGCAAGGAGCATAGTATCTGCCCTCACTTGAAAGCCACAGAGCGAGCTGTCACTTTAATATAACTCATTTCCCTCCCCAAAATTTATCACCCAGGAAAGTAATAACCACCGAGGCATGTATGCATATGCTTGTAGGTATATAAACCTGCACAAATGATATATTATTTCGTAGAGCTATATAAAATATTTGCACAATTTTTAAATCACTCTGAGTTGGCATGGCTTCAGGTTTTGGTCCCAATTGAAAACTCAAATGATTTGCATTGAAAAGCTTGCTGGAGAGACATCTGGATCAGATACAGTAGAAAGGTCTGTAAAGCAGAGTTTGTGTGTTTGGTTCAGTGATGGGAGGGTTTTTTTAGAGATGCAAGGGGAATTCTCTCAAGTTTTGCTTTGGGATTTTGTGGAGTGCTGGCTCTCCCAGCGCGGCCATGATCTCGTGGATGTGATCAACCCAGCGTGCGAATAAGGGTCATCTGCAACTTTAAGGAAGATAAGAACTGGACTCGCTAACCGCAAGTAGGCGTACCGTCCGTACGTCAGGACGCATGGACAGCAACCAATTAGCTATATGTATTCGCTGCGTGCTTTGCTCGTGACTATCTCGCGACTAAAACCGAGATTATAAAAGCTGTGTAACTCTGCTTAATAAAGGAGAACGACCATACTTACATTGAGAATACCTCGTTACTCCGGGAAGTCCTACTCCCACTCCCACACACTCCTCCCAACAGGATTTTGATAGGACTGAACCCAGACCTCAAAGTATGCATCAACTTATGCAAAGTAAAATCTTCTGCCAAAAAGAGTGATAAAAACTGCAAGATCAGCATAACTTCTGCTCACACATATGGTAGTGAGACCTAGAGCACCCCATTACAAAACACTTCCGGTACTGCTGACCACCAAGTTTTAGGGTAAGCAAGCGCCACACATATCTTATTCCTCATCTCCCTGTTTTCTTACCTTTTTCCTCACAATACCATGGCTTGCTCTCTACTCTGAATGGGACTCCATCACCTTCAAGGAGGGCATGGGAGGACTCTGCAGATGAGGCACAAGACCCATCTGTTCTCCTTTCCATTTAGGAAATGGACAGGGGGAGAGGCTGAGAAGCAGCTGGGCAGCAAGATGGTACTTGCAACTTGTTAAATTCTTGGTGTTCTCTTGCCCTTGCAGAGATGGTAACTGTTCTACAATAGTGAGTATGTTTTGGAGACACCAAATTCTCTTATTCAGAGCAGTGGATTATATAGAGAGAGTATGTAACTAGTATATATCATGTGAATGGTAGTTAATACAGCATTGGTACGGTTCCTGTTCCATTCTCAGCCATATCCTGAATGTATTTCTGGGCTTTTGAGTCAGTCCTGGGATCTTCTGTCACCCTCTAAAGGAACCATATTTGAAACAAGATTCGGCAGAGAGATGCAAACCAGTGTCTTAAATGCCTTTTCAGTGGCTTTCTAGAGCAGAGGAGCTGCTCAGAGCACAGTGCCACATTTTGGACTCTGTAGTGCCAAAGCTGGCTGGAAAGGCTGCTGCCTTCCTCCATCTTCATTTTCCCTGCTATGAGTGAGATCAATGAAATAATGTAGTTAGTTAAAAAAGAGGTGGAGGAGAAACTTATTTTAGCTGCATCACTCACCAGTCCAGTTAAACAGCACTGCTGTGCAACCAGTTAAATGAGCAGCACTGGGCAGGCAGTGGGGCAGTGGAGGTAGCATCCTGCCTGTGGAGTGAGTGCTGGGGCAGCCCCAGTGTGGGAGGACCAGTGGAGCTCACTGCAGGACACACAGAGCTCAAAGCAGAGGAGCCACAGAGAGCACCCATCGCTAGTTATTGCATACAGCTCCTTGAAGAAAAGGAACATTTTCCAATAATGCATTCCCTCAGCTGGAGAGGTAAAATGCCAAGTGGGAACAAAAGCGTTAGTCATTTCAAGCTTTCAGAGAGTTTGGGAAGCTGAAATCATTTCTTAGTCTAAAACATTTGTGAAAATTGTGCTCTTAATTACAGTAGTTTGGTCATTATGAAGAATACAGATACCTTATGGCCTTTCAGACACATGGGCTGAAGGGGATGAGTTCTGTGTTGTCTTTAAAGAATGAGGTTAACATAAGTGCTCTTAAATTACTGTTTTGTTAATTTTTGAAAACATGCTTTTAACAGTGTTCAGTAACCATAGGAAAAAGGTGTATCACAGGACCAAGGTACTTTTTCTGTAATTTTTGCTTGTTTCTGCCCATTGTAAGAGAATAAATAATGGGTCCAAATAATTTTATCAGTAGGTTAGGACTTGGAGGACACAGGCACAAGGGAGGCACTGTGTTTTCAGTTATCTGCTAGCAACTGAATTGTGGTAATTAAGCACATGTTTATTGAAACAAAGTTACAAAGGGGCAAAATACGGTAGCACAAACCTCCTTCTCTGATTTTACAGTTTTACACTAATATCTAGTTTTACAGTAAGATCGCCATAGCCAGAATGAGCACATAAATAGTTACCATAGTTCATCAGCACCAGAGAAGACTCAGTAACATGTTTTCACATCTGTACCCAAAGTTAGTTTTGTTCAATGAAAATCCGGGAAAATGATAGCCAGTGTGATTTTTTTCCAGTGAAATGCAAACTATATAGAGCAGAAAGGAGTTCAGCTTAGATGCACATTAGTGTCATGATAGTCCTAAATCCCAAACATAAAAAACCTGAACATTGCAATCCTTTGCAAGACTGACTTTGAAATAATGAGATTTTTTTCATTGTACAGTGAGAGTGTAGGGTTCTGTTTTCGTCTGTGATTGACTCACTGGTGATGTCTTCAGGCTTTTCCCTCACAGACTTGGGTAGACAGAAGCCTTTTAAAATGAGCTTCCCACAGCATTGTTTGCTGCTGAATGTGATTAAAGCTTGCATTTTTGTAGATTTATCAGCTGAAGGCATTAGTAAAGGAAAAGAGGAGTTTTTAAGAATTTCTGTATTGATTCTTCTGCCTCACTAGCATGGTTTTTGTACCTGCCCATGTCACAAGGAGTTAGGCACCCCCACTGTGGATTCTGATCCATACCTGATTTTCTTCTGGAGTTCACTGGTGCGAGTGAGGGGATCAGCAGGGAGCATTAATACAAAACAATTACAATAGTTAGAACAACTGCAAAAATCCTATGAGGGAGAAGAGTCCAAATATTTTCTCCTGTGGCAGGGTTGGCTGCTGAGGACTGGTCCTACGCAAATTCAGGGGATGGGACAGTAGGGTGGAAATAGAAGCATATTCTCTGGCTTGTGTCCAGCTGTGTCAGGCCAAATCCACTCTGGTATTTGTCTAAAATGTCAAGGAAAAACAGAGGGAAAGGAAGAGTGTGACTGAGTCTGTGGAAGGCACATCTTGCTCTTGTCTGGTCTTCTGGCTAGGTCAGGAAGTTTTCAGCTGTTTGTGTTTGTAGGACAGCACAGTTTTGTAAACTTGCACTGTATCTCTGTGCATCACTCTGTGTTTTTAGGTCTCAGAAGCATGCTGCCAAAATATCAGATGTGCAGACAATGAAAATGTGATGTAAAAAGGTGTAACAACAGCTTTTGTGTCTATAAACTACTTACCTTTAAAGATATAGGTGTACCTTGGATAATTAAGATAGAGGGTTTACGACTTGAAGGTTTACAGAGTAACTTTAAAAACTCAAAAGAAAATCTATAGTAGGTCAAAGGACTCTCTGAAGAAAGTTCCTTCTACTGGAGTGTGTTTACTGTCAATTCAATAATGCTGTTTTCACTGACAAAGAGTGAGGTCAGATCTCTCTCTGCTTACATCAGACAGACCTCATGGGTAAGGCACTGAACCAGAACGTGGTGTTCGTGATGTTGCATTTAATTTCTCATACTGACTAAGACACAGATTTTTGACAGGGCACTTAAATTTCAGTTTGTTTCACCTGTCTGTCACTGAAATGGATATTTTCTTTAGCCACCTTACGAGGCTGTCAGAAGAGTAAAGGCCATTAAGGACTGTGAAATATTCACAAATACAGTGCTAAAGGCCTTGGAGATGCCAACACGGCCTGGAGTCTGAAGATTAAGATACCCCAACTTACAAACAGTTCTTCACACAGGAACATCTGACCTAAAGCAGTTGCTGGCCCGAATATTGTTGAGGTGTTGGTAATTCTGGAGCAGCCCAAGCTGGAGGTGGTAGATCACTTGGCTGTTGAAAAGTAGACAAGACCAAAATTTTGGTACAGCAACAGGAAAGTCTACTCTGTGAAGAGAATGGAGATGTCTTTTTCATCACAAATGGATTGGATGAGGAGATGGGGTCTTCCGGGGAGGCACCTGGATCCGTTCTGAGAGGTAAAACAGGAAAGTGCTTTACAAGTGTTTTATTCTACAGGATCAGGTCTTCTTCTCTCCATTACTAACCTTGGCATTGCTTGAAAGCCCTTCAGAAATGTTGAAGGATGATGAAACAACATCCTAATTACATTAATTTTCTTTGCCATTTCATATAAAAATAACAGTTGGGCTAAGTTTGTCAGCTGTAATTTGAACAAATGTCTCTCTAGAATTCCAATGTAACTCAGTATTAAGAACTCCTCTCTTTTAAATACTTGTAAAATGCCTCATAAATGTTACATTTAGAGTTGAGAGGGACCAAATCTGTAGTCAGTACTATTCTTTTTCAAACTTTTTTATCACTTAGATGAATATCGTATCACAGTGTATCCTTCACTGACCAAGAGACTGATTCATTTAGTTTGGAAAATGTAACCGTCAGTTCTGCAAACCTAGCAAAATATTTTTAATAACCAGGTGCAGACTTACAAAGCTGGTTCTTCTAGTCAGTTATTAATATACATGAATATTTCATATAGGCTGTCCTTGTGTCTCATTGACCATTTAGGATGTTGGGTGCAAGATCCTTTTCTAGGTTGCTTTTCTGTGAGATTAGAGGACACGTCATATTGCACTGTCTTAGCCACAGCTCTCATTAACTCCTTGAGATCAAAATAAGAGCCATTAATTCCATGTAGGTCACTGAACAACAGCCAAATTATATATTTCAGTCATTGCCCACATTTCATTTGTACTTAATGATCAGTTTCTTAGTGTATGATTTCTTACTGCACAGTAAAAGTGTCATGATTTTGCAATCAAAGATAAGCCTAAAGGAACCTTACATTATCTACACCTGTTTAAATACAAGAAGATCCAGGATTTTATGGAGCTGCATTTGAATACAATCAGGGCAAACTAAGACAGGAGTCACATCTGAGATAGTGTTTAGGTAGTCTGACAACCTTTTAGCGAAACTATACATTAAAATTGTCATAGGCTTAATTAAGTCCTCCTCTCTCTTGGAGAATATATTCCATCTGGAAAATGCAACTTTTGAAAAAATATTGCACCATCATGTATTGCACATTGGCCTGTGAAGGCAGTACTGTTTCTCCCTTCTCCCTGCAAAGTAGGGCATATGTGAGCAAATGTGCACATCACTGGGGAAGAAAAAAAAAAGAAAATAATAAGGAGGGGATTCATTTTTTTATAAAAAGAAGGGGAGGAAAATTTGCACTGAAATCTAGCCAGTCCACAAACACCCAAGAGCACCTTGGGTGTCAGAAAGCAGAGCAAAGCAATTGCGAGTTCTGGTGGGTTGTGCTGCTCCTTTACTCCTTTCCTGCACATGGGGGCTGCAGAACCCATGTTCACACTGTAACACCCTGTGAACATGTGCCCATGAACTCTTTATGTTTAAGGAACATTAATTAACCAGGGAATGTGAAATCTCCCTCTCTCTTTGCTTCCGTGTGCTGGAAGGCTGGTGTGTGGCGGCAGGCCTGGCCAGTCCGTCCCCACCCTGGAATGAATGCCCTCTCTGTTGAGCAGGCTCCTGGGGAAGCTGCTTTTATGATTATAATTCTTCTGCCAGCCTCGAAACAATCCAGCACATCTACCCACAGAATGATTTTAGAACAATAGGCTTTAAATAAGCACCCAGGCACCAGGAAAAGTCAGTTGACTGTTGGTCCGTAATTCTGGCCAGCACAAACCAGGCCCTAGTATCCTTTCCTCATTTGACACTACCCAGGTAACCACTTTAACCTGAACATTCCCTTTCATTTTGGCTCAACTTTAAAAAGAAACGACACTCACTACAGCCATATCCTGGGAGAACTGGAAAAAATGCAATTTCAATGTTTTTTACAGATTATGTGGGCAGACTCCCATAAACCGCCTGATTTAGCTACTAAAATTTTGTTTGATGATCTTCTCTTTTTGACACAAAGGTTAGCAAGTTCCCAGAGTACTCTGTTCCTGCGGGACCTGCAGCCACCACAAAATGTAAGCACAGATTTTCATTTGGGAGCAGGCCAACAGCTCATTAAATCTTCCATCTTTCACACTGGTTTGATTGTATAATCACCGCAGCAATAGCAAACCAGCAAGCACACTGTGCTCTACCTCGCCTGTCTACACAGGTGATAGTTTAGGTTTATCTTATAATACAGCTGTGTATGTAGTGTGTGGTCACCATACAAATGCATGTTTCCAGAACCTCTTCCCTGTTTGCTAGGTAGGAGCTATCCTTGTGTCCATCCTCCCTGGAAAGGGTCATTTTCCAGTGCTGGTCTGCCAACTGTATCTGAAATCACCTAGAAAAAAATAATTCTGCAGGAAGCTTGGAAAAAACCCTTGCCATTGCTGGCTTGCAAGGCCAGCAGCCCCTTCAACACTTGTATCCTCCAGAGGTGCTTATGTCTCTTTTTAGTCAGTGTAAACTACTGTTCCCTTTCACATGGCTGAAGCGAGGTTTTGTGGGGGACAAATAGAAATCTGCTGCAAACAGTTTCATTTCTGGCAACAAAATCCATCAGTTTCTTAAGAAGGCTGTTCCCTAGCTCTGTCCCTGCTGCCTCATCTGCTTGTTGCGTATCGCTGGTGGACTGGTACTCTGGGACCATGTTTCCTGAGGTTGCAGGAGATTAAGGGTGGTTTGAAAGAAGTTTGCACATAACAGGTGAAGAAGAAAGATGCTATAAATACTGTCGAAGAACTTCAACACAAACCTGCCAGTTATGTTGCAACATTGCTTTGTTACTAACTTATTTTTAGGAATTAATCAAAGAGCACAGTGAGCAAATGGCTGAAAGATGTGAGATGTTCCTTCACTTGGAGATGCACAGAACTTGGTACATGCTGCTTGATAACACCAGGAGTTTCTGAGTTTCCTTACTGATTTAGGGTTAACTGCCCTGTTGGGGAGTTCAGAGGTGTCTGACGAAAGTGGCTTCAGCTGCATTTATTTTCAAGAAGCTTAGTTCAGAGTTGTTTCTCTTACAGATGCTTTCTCTGTGCATTTTCCCAGTATCAGTTCATATTTTCTATGCTTTCCGTTGCTTGGCTGAGCACAGAAATATTCTGTTGCCCTTTTACAGTAACTGTTTTCTCTAGGCATGGTCTTGGACTACCCCACTGCTCTGACCTGCCAGACCAAGGGGTCGCTGTGCATCCCAGGCTCCTGTGCCACAGCATCATCAGCACAACTTGTTCCTCTTTTCTGAGGACCATGGGTTTTAAATCAGAAGGGCACAGAAAGACAGTTTCATTGCGTGAAGAGACCAGCTCTTCAGCAGCAGAATGGAAACTTGATATGACCACTGAAATACTCCTGAACAGAACAGAAAGGTGAACGTGGTTTGATTTGTCAAGTAGGAAGCTCTGCATTCTTCACCTACTGACTTTAAACATTTCTTTTGAATTCAGAGTGCTTCCTCTGTAAAAATACTTTGCATGCTAAAATGAAAAAAACCAGCAACCAAAGAACCTGCTTCCCTATTTTCTCACTGTTATGGTGTGAGCAGGCTGCAGTCTGAGGGCTGTGACTCTGCATGTGAGGTGCTCTCTCAGGACCGCTGCCTGTCCTATGTGGCTTTCACTGAGGAGGACCACGCGCTCTCCGCCCCCTCCCTGTGCTCCCAGGGCACAGACTCACCAGTGGGACTCCTGTGAGTCTCCATGTAAGCAGATCAGGGCAGAATTCAGATTTCTTCTCTCCTCCAGCCAGGCCCCAGGCTGGGAGCTGGAGCCAAACCCGTGGGAGCTCCAGCTAGGTGGGCTGGCTGGCTGCTGGACTAGCCCAGCACACCCACTGCAGAGGACAGTCTGACACCTCAGAGACTGCTTAAACCAGCTGGGTGCCTGCGGTTTAGGCCATGTTGAACAGCCTGTGTGCCTGGATAAGGAGGGCTCTAATTGAAGTCCTGACCAGCCCTTAACTTTGAACAGCACAGCCGGATCTGGCTGGCTGCAGGCTCCCTGCTGCTCTCTGCTGGTGCTGGGTGCGCAGGATGGCACGCTCTCGAAAGCAAAGGTACTTCACGTCTGACATGTAGCTTGCAGCTAATGTATTTTACATTCACCTTAGGCATCATCAGTGCCCCTTAGCACTATCTTTTCATAGTTCTACAGGTACAGTTTGCAGTGTTTGGTTAGTTTAAGGATTTTTTTAAGACACAAGCCGGATTATCACAGCACTAAAATCCTTTAGGAAAAGTTGCTTTATTCTGTGCTGAACTTTTTTTTTTTTTTAAATGTGGAAGTCACATTCCCTGCTCAAATCTGCAGTGTTGATCCTGGACAGGGATGTCCAGAGGCGTCAGGAGCCAAGTGCAGCGATGAGTCTCCATAGAAAGCAGCCTTAGCAAAAATGAACAGAGTCCTCCTTGCTGCGAGGAGGAGCTGAGTCTGCCACAACGGCAGCTGGGGTTGAACCAGTGTTGAGCTACCTGCTGCCCTCTCAGACTTTTGAGAAACAAAAGCTCTGTTCTCGTGAGTAGGATGGAGGGAAAAGAAAGCAGGAATAGGCTTTGGCCACTAACACCTGGTCTGTCTTCCCATCAGCAAGCTCACCAGCCCTCATTCTCCTTCCTTCTTAATGCTGTACCTAACCCATGCATGGGATGTGTTTTGAGGCCCTTGTTTGAAAACAAGTTTGTGAGAGAAAAGTATTAATTTTTATTTTACTTGTGGATATGTTTTGATCTTGTTATGGACAGTAAAGTAACAACTGGGCGTTTGTTAATCTATCAGAGAAGTCACTGCTGGAAGGAAGGGGAATGCAGGACATTTTGAGACTGAACAGATGAGAAAGCTGCATTAGCCAGTGCAGTTTGTTTCTGATGAGTCTCTCTAGTTGCAAAAGGCTGTAATTGTACAATAATTCACTGCTACCTTATTTCTAAAATCCCTGCATATGATTCCCACCAGACAGACTGCTTTGCTAAGCGGTTCATTTCAGTACCTCACAAAAGCTACAGCAGGGAGCAGGGCGAGGACAAAATGAAGCAGAAGTGATTTACTGAGCAAGCAATGTCATCACTCTGCTGCACATCATGTCTTTGCAGGATAGAAATTTGTTGGTTGATCTTACCTTACAGAACAAACAAGATTAAGTGGCAGAGGCATAAAAAAGCATTCCTGGCTCTCTTGGTCCAAGACACGTTTGCAGGCATGCATTAGGTTTTTTTTCTGTCTCCGGTTGCGTGTGCTTGTTGGCAGGTAGATGTTTTGGCACGCAGCACATCTCGTAAACAGATACCTGCTCATGACGTCTCTTTAGGTAATTGAAGCAGTTACTTCCAGTTTGCCATCCTCCTTATTTATAAAGCCTTCGCTTGTGAATTACGCAAAAATGGAACTTGGTTTGTACTGATAAAAAATTCAGATTAGTCTGACTCACGCCACATAAAGCAGTAGCTGGAGTCACTTCTTCTAGAGTCAGGGAACCAGAGGAAGCCTCCATGCTGCAAAATTATAGAAAAGTGTGTGAGTGTGACTGTGTATGAGTGTGAGTGTGCGTGTACTCTAAGGAGAGCTCTGAAATAGTTGCTAAACAGAAAGACAGGAAGAATTACATTGTTATAATCTCAAGGACAGCAAAGAGAAACTCTGCAATCCCCACAGGGCAAATACTCTATGGCTGTGTTATCAGTCCAGATTAAATCCCAGGGTGTCCGTACTCAATCACTTACATTTAAGTCAATGTTTGCCTGTTGCTCAAACAAGCACTCTTCTCAGCTGAGTTTGTGTTGATGGCACAAAATTCTCTTTGGTTTTAAAACTTTAATAATAAATTATATTTTAGAAAAGCAGTACAGCTTTTGTACAAGGAAAGGCATATTGCTTGCAGCTGTTTGATTTAATAATTTAAAATTTTGGTGTTTCCACCCATTTTAATGTCAGCACTGAGGTATTTGCTATGGGAGGACCAGTGTATCATTAGATATTCTGCCTGATCTTCCTCCACTCAGTTTTGCCACCACCAAAACCAAGAAGGCAAGCAGGAGCCTGCCCTGGCTAGCTTGAGGAGTTCACTGCCTCAGGAAGTGATCAGATCACATCTCTGTCAGGATCTCCTGTCTTCTTGGGAATGAGAAATGCAACTCCTGAGAAAAATATAAAGAGTATATGTTAAACACCAGAGAGAAGACACAGAATGAGTTGCACCTCATTTCAAAACTCCTCCTACAGTCTTTGTCACTCTCTGACAAGTTAATAGGACCGATCCCCAAAAGACGTGAGAAAAGCATGCTACGAGAGCATTTCTGGAAGGGAACAGCCCTACATGGAGAGGATGCACTACGGGCTGCGTGGATGCTAACAGTACTGCACTATGTCTTCTGCACACAGGGTTGGATGAACGTGGGAGACTGCAAGACTCCCAGACTCCTGAGCCTGGGAATATATGCACTGCTTTGGGCAGTGCTGATGGGAAACCCAGGCTTGGCTAAACTCCATCAGTACGCCTGTACCACAGCAGGATGGTTTTTCATTTGCACATAGCACAAGAGGACTCATCTGACAGTAGAGCCCCTAAGCAAATGCCACCATAAAAGAGCAGATAATCATAGGAGCTTCTTAAGTGCTCACTGTTGTCTGAATTTCCTGATGGCACAGTGAAACCTCAGGCATCAAAATGTAATGGTGCAGGAGCCAGGACATTTCTCCCCAGATGTAGAGCCCCATCTGATGCCACTGACAGAGCCCACAGAGCACCAGGCAGTGTGGTTCTCCCCTTGGTTGTGGAGTGCATGCAGTGCTTAGGGGAGAGCAAGGTGCATTGCTCTTTAGCAGCAAGCAGGTTTGACTGGGTATGTCAATGAAGCAGATTTGGAAATTTAAATACTTTGTGCAAAAATTATAAAAACTTAGATCGGTTTTTATACTTGGCAGGCTTACTTGAACCACCATAATCTGACCAAGTGCCATGAGAACTGCCATAGACCTCAACTTTTGAGGCTGCCTTGATGCTTTTAAAACCACCTTTTAAAAATAATGCTGTCTTCACAAAACAAGGACAAGTAACAGAGAATCTACAGCTTCAGATGAACTGGTCCTTAGTTCACATATGTTGCATAAATGGTAGCTTGCGTTGCCCACATGTGTCCACACAACAATTTTAGATGGCTTGGTGTGCTTGCTACCATGTATTAGCCACAAATGACACCAAGGCAGAGCAGGAACCAGAGGATTCTTGAGTAGGACAGGAGTACTAATAGAGGCACAGGGACATATGGTGTAGGCATAAAGTAAGATATACTCAACTCCAAAGGAGCTTGGGCCTTTCTGTAGTCCATTTTTCTGGAAGCTGCTTTTTTCACCCACTACTCATCACAGCTTTTGAAGGGCAAACAAGCTACGATGGTAGAAAATGGGCAAGCATGTTCTTGCCATAAAACAGTGAGGCAATTGCTTCCGCAGTGCTTCACTGCTGAGACACAAGCCTTTGTTACCTACGTAAGCTGGATGTCTTTTGTTGTCTGAACCTCTGTAATTGCACTAATTAATACCATTGCAAATCTCTTGATGTTTCTCATTTACAGAACACGGTTACGTTGCATCTCACTTTGGTGAGGTGAGGGTCAGTCTGCCATTTATGCCTCAATTCAACTGTCTGGTTCCTCTGTTAGCAATGAGAGATGAAGTATGGAGTCAACATGTGGACCAAAACACAAGCCTTGACTGAGACCCCCCACCAAAATCTGTGTGCTCTACCTGGGTTTCTCTCTGCTCATAGCTCCTATGGGTGTAACAAGCACAGGGAGAGATAAGAGAAAACTCTGAGGAAATCAGAAGAGGAATTTTATCCTGATTATGTTGATGATAATTGTTTATCAACTCATTCCTTGTAGTCTCCCAGCCATCAGCATCAAAACTCTGCACGTTGTTTTCAACTGATGTGCTTGTCTCCCATTGCTCCTGAATACTGAAGGGTCATTCCTGTCATAATGAAAAAAAAAACATTGATGTTACCATTCCAGACTTTGACCAGGAGATATGTCTGCAGTCTAGTTTACAAATCTGAGTTTAGAATAGCTCCCTGGAAGCCAGTAGAGTTGCTCTAGTTTTAAGGCTATCTCAAACTTATTATTTCAGTACATTTATGGCTTTTTTCTCATAATGATTTGAATTGATGGCATGTAGATGTCGAGTATCCATTCAACTTTCTTCATTTTCTCTTTTTGTTTTAAAGTATATTTGGTGCTGTTCGAACTGGTGCTTATATGCTGTACATTTTGATGACCAAAGGCCTGAAGCAGTCAGTGTGTGACCAGAGTTTTTACATTGGACCTGTCAGCAAATTCTGGGCATATGCGTTTGTGCTAAGCAAAGCACCCGAATTAGGTGAGTACCCTCTTTCACTTTCTCTCACTGTGCATATTTAGAGCAGAAATCGCAGTGCAGGAAGCACAAGAAGGGTATCAGTGCTGTGAAAACCTGATTTTAATCTTAGAAAAACTGAGTTGAAAAAACCAACCCCAAACTCTGCATATTTTAGTCTCTAGAGATTAAGTCTGAACTTAGAGCAATATGCAGTTGAATACAACCATTCTCAGCCCAGGAATAAGCTGCAGTGATTATACACAGCAGGGAAGTCAAGAGGCAAGAGCAATCTGGTCCATACCTCTTCCTTAGCTACTCATAGGCAAATACGAGTAGTGTAATCGGCAGTCACTCACCCTGTGTGTACAGAAGAGAAGGGTCTACAGCAACCGTGTCAGCAAGAAGCTTTGAGTCAGGTCCTGCCTCCATTCTGCAGGATTCCTCCTTACATACACACCTAGGCATACAATTATGAACAGTAACGTGCTTCCTCCCTAAACATTGAAGGCTGTGGCTGTCTGCTTCCTTCAAATAGAAACCAATTTCCCATAATATCCCCAGCTTTGCCAGTCCTGATTCATATAAACTCCAGTCTCTTCAGCAATTTTTTTATTAGGATGCGTACAATATACATGCCAAAGCCAACTTAGTAGCCAGTCTGCATGTGTTCTCGTCCCATGGCTTATTAGTGTAAGAAGGAATTCTTTTAATGGGAAGGAGGAGGAAGCAATTTAGCAGCCCTGCAGCTTTCATTTTGGAGGACGCCCATACTAAACCCCAAAGGGCTGCAGCACTCACTGTGTTCAGATGTACAGCAGAAACAAGTCTTTACCTTTCAGCAGAGAAGTTCATTCAGCAAATTACAGGATGGCAATTCATCCCTTTGTACAAGGAGTCACATGGAAAAGATGAGGGCTAACGGGTACAAGTTACTTCTGGAGTGATTTCAATTGGATACAAGAGGAAAATTTTTCCCAATGAGAACAATCAGCCATTGGAATAATCTCACCTGGGAGGATCCTTGATGGGTTCCCCAACACTGGATGCTTTAAGGCTCAGGTGGACAGGGTGCTGAGCCATTTTGTGTAGACTGTGCTTTTGTCAAGAAAGGCTGGACCAGATGATCCTTGAGGTCCCTTTCAACCTGGTATCCTGTGATTCTGTGATCAGTTTAAAAACTAGAGAGACAGACACCAGTTGCCTGGCTGTGTCAGAATCCCTTGGTTTCCTGCTGCTTAATTTACTGCAAAACCATGGAAATTTAGTCGTTAAAACTGAAAATGTCAGCTAGAACTGCACAGCAGCAGTAAAATGAGCATATGATTACTTATTAAAATGTGAGTCAACATCTTGCAGCTAATGAAGTAAACAGTAGTATTATGGCTTATTACAGACCTAGTGCGGACAGTGCAGTTTTGGTTCCACCCATCACTAGTATTCATTATTTGGATTCCCTGGGATACATATACTTAGAAATAAGTCCTCAGATTCAAATCACCGGGATCTTTTTGGAAACACTGTGTCTATAATAGAAAACAAGTAGCATATGTATATACATACATCTAATTTAGATGCTCAGTGCAATCATGAGAAGCAGAAGGAAGAAAAAAGCAGGAAAGAGAAATAAAATTTACTTTCTAAAATAACAACATGAATTTGCAGAAGAGGATGTGCATTTCAGCCTAAACTAAATCTCTTTCTAGAAGTGTTTTTTTTCTGGCAATTATGTATCTTTCAATATTGCAGGTTGCCTATGCAATAACTTTTTGCATAGTAACTCAAAAGGCTTTACAGAGCTTGACTAGGTTCAGTTTGCAGGTAGGCATTTGAATCAGAGGAGATTGTGCTGCATCCTCTTCGGTTTTCTGCTTTCTGTCTACCTGTATTTTTCTTCTAGTCACGGTAGATAATGGACAGTCTCACAGTCAGAGATGATATACGTACATCCACCTACCTCATCTCAGACTTTCATGGCTTATGTTTGTAGTAGAGGGCTACCAATTTAACTAAAAACACAGGTTGTCCACTCAGGAGAATGTGGATATGTTGGTTTTCCAAAGATTCCATAGAGATTAGGAGCCAAGATGGCTCTTGGATCAGACAGGCTGTCAGATCTAGAGCTGAGGTGGTTTTTCATGCTCCAAAATAGTGTATACTCCAGTAACAGCAAAGGGAAGAGAACGTTACTGTAATTGCAGAATTGTTTGATATTTTCCTCATTTCCTCCCCTCCTTTTTTGTTTTGTTTTGTTTTGTTTTGTTACAGGTGATACAATATTCATTATTCTTAGGAAACAGAAGCTCATCTTCTTACACTGGTACCACCACATTACTGTGTTACTTTATTCTTGGTATTCCTACAAGGACATGGTGGCTGGCGGTGGCTGGTTCATGACCATGAACTATGGAGTACACGCCGTTATGTACTCTTACTATGCCTTGCGGGCTGCTGGCTTCAGAGTCTCACGCAAGTTTGCCATGTTCATCACCTTGTCGCAGATCACTCAGATGTTGATCGGTTGCGTGATCAATTACCTTGTCTTCTCCTGGATGCAGCAGGGCCAGTGCCATTCCCACGTGCAGAACATCATCTGGTCCTCTCTCATGTACCTCAGCTACTTTGTGCTCTTCTGCCATTTTTTCTTTGAGGCCTATATCGGCAAAACCAGAAAAGAAAGGAAGGTTGACTAGTGGTAGAAACAAGACAGAAGCCATAGCTCAGGGTTATCCAGAAAAATAAAATTGTAAGAAAAGAGAATGGCACAAGGAAACACATATATGTATGGTGCAGCTAAAACTTGGCAGCTTAGGGAAAGTTAGCTTGGTTTAACCCAGTAAGTTTATGATCCTATCATGGTGAGGACTCACTGAATTCTACTCTATCTCAAAGGACTGCTGATGAAAGTCAACTTCCTTCCTGTACCTGTCTGCTCTAGAAGATAAAGGAGAAAAAAAAAAGAAGATAAAAAGGGAAAGAAAAGGAAAAAAAAGGAAAGAAAAAAAGAGAAGAAAAGAGAAGAAAAGAAAAGAGGAAATTAATAGTGTTGAGGGGGGGAAAGTACATTAAATAAGCAGTGTGTTCCCTCAGGGTGGAGGAGAGACTTTTATTACAAAAGAAAAAAAAAGGTTTCTAAATCCTTTCTAATAATTTTTCAGAGTGAAACTTGAATGAAACAAAGCAAAGAGGTGACAAAAAATTATCTATTATAACAGTAGGATTGCAAAATTTAAATATTTTCTGTAGAGGGTTGATATCTTTAGCCAAAATGAAACCCAAAATGATGTTTCCTGCACGGAAAGTGGCTGAACTCCACACTGTGGTCATGGATGGGAAAGAGAAGAGATTGATTTCTCCACTATGTACTCTGCCAAGGGAGCAGATCTGGGACACAGTCTCGCCTCCCTTAGAAGGTGGAAAGGAGCAGTACTTTTTCAAGAGTTTAATGTGAAAAGATGCACTGTTGCAATACATATCTCAGAGAGTGCATTTTCCAAGTGCATTTTTCAGTTAAAGACAAGGAATTTCTGAAGCAGGATAAGTCATAGAGGGTTAAATCAATCAATATTTGCTAAATTACCAGGGGCTTATAGCAGAGGGATGTTCAGGAAGGAGAGGGAGACAACTCCCCTCACGGGATTTTGGGGAATTATCCATTAATCTCAATTTAACCCGCAGCAACACTGAATTAAGTGGGGGAAATGGGAAGAAATCCTAGTTAGCAGGAAGAGAGTGACATATCTGCCCACTGTTTTCAGAACAGAGCCCTGTGGTACAGTACAGAGTCTGTGTTTTTGTGGACACAGGGATGCCTGCCTGAGTGGGAAAAGGCGACAGGACTGCGCGACATTGGGTAACACTGTGCTTCTGCATCTGCCTCCTGGGCAGTGCAAAGATGTTCAAAGTGCCCTCCTCTGGTCATGTGGAGATACTACTACAAAACATACTTGGAATAGGTTTTTCGTGAGATTTGTATAGAAAAATTAGTCTAAACAAAGTAATTTTGCTGCAACAGCTTAACTCTAAAGTCCAGAGAGAATGATCCTTCATTAAATATACATCTCTCTCTCTGCAGAATCTGTACTGTAACATCAGACTGACCACTTAAGAAGACACTTTCTTCTTTGAAGTCAGCTACAGATATAAGGAGAAACGTATTTCACTCTGAACCTTAGAGAGTTAGTTGAGAACAGCCATATTCTTTCAAAGACAAGTAGATTGCATTATCTGTGATATTCCAGTCCTTACAAAGCCAAATAAAATGTGTAAAAGTTCCTAGTATTTCAAAGACGCAAGTATGTAAACTTGATGTTAAATGTGTTAATGTAGTATTCTAAATTGTATCAGTTAGGTAGTTTAACTAAACAATTAGAAGAACTAGATCAACAAAATAGGGCCTGCTGTTCTGCGTAGGATATGCACACACCTATAACTACACCCATATACACATTCTGTGAATTGTTAACAAGAAAAAAAGCCCAGTGGCAGAGAATCACATCTCCTGGCTAATGCAAAAGATTGTCATTATCTTTCTTGCTTTAATTTGAGATTGTACAGTACAAAGGGTTTTTTTTAAATTATGATTTTTAGCTTTAATTGTGCTGTCATTCATGAAACAGAGCTGCTTTAGTATCCTGTTAAAAGATGACAAGGGCTTTCGATGTCTCATTATATACAAAAGATAAACAAATAAAGTTACATTCCATGTTATGTGAATGGTCTTACAAATCAAAAAGCCTTTGCAGGCTAAATTCATAATTCTAACAAGCAGAAAATAAGTTTACATTTGTGTTATTTAAGTTATTGATGTGCTGACGTTATTTTATAGTGCACAACAAATAGCAAAATGTGATATGCAGTAATGAAGCTATGATATTCATTAATAGGACTACTGTATACGTGAAAATATTAGACAAAACCAATTAAATGTGTAAACCATTTTGTTATACAGCTTGGGAGTAGATAACTATAATGCTGAATAAGCCTTTTTCCTCATGCTTAATTTTGCCCTGGCTAAGAAGCAGGTTAAGAAGACTGGTTAAGAGTAGAAAAGGCAAAATGAGTCAACTGCATTTAGGTGAGAAGCATTGGTAGAAGCCCACCATTGTGCTATTTAGACTCTCAGTCCTGTGTATGTTAGATCTCTCAAATAATGCAAGAGGGGGTGTATGTGGTCCAGCATGCGGAGCTGAAGCTGGAGCAGAAATCTTGGACTCCATGAGGTCAGTGGAGGCTTTGCTCTGCTTTGAACAGAGCCACTGTGTCTGACTCCCTTTATCTGAACCCAGGGGAAGGAACCCTCCTTCCCCTCCTTCACGTATCTCCTGCTAATTTGAGGCACAGAGTTAATGACTTAAAAGCCCCATAAACTTTATCAATAAGCAGCAGCACCACAACTAGGCAAGAACTTGCAGCCCGAGTTTAACACAGGCAGAAAATGGGGTTGCAACCAAGCTACTGTGTTTCATACACAGTTTTCTCTAATTGCGTAAGAGAGAAAAAAACACACCTGTGCATGCTGGATGGCAATGCTGGCTGTCAACACTGACCTTAGTGGAGCAAGAGTCTCACCCGCTCCTACCCCATTCTCCCAAAGCCCTCACAGGTGCCTCAGCACCATTCCCAGCACCTGCTCCCGATGTGACCACTACCCCACCTTCCTTACTGCCTGAGAAGCAGCTTCAGTGCAGAAACCAGCCCAAGCAACCTCCTCAAAGCACAGTGCAGGGGTACCCATAGCATGCAGGGGAAACTGGGCACTGAATTCAGTGGGCATCTTGGTGGGTGACTAGGCTGCAGGCAAGCATACACGTAGGGAAGGGGCAGCAAGATCAGGGACGCAAGGGACAGTGGTCAATTAGGGTACATTTACTGTCACATTGGAAATTGGCTGCCACACTGCCATTTGCTTCAGAAGATTACACATCTCACATGCGTTTACACAGGTCCTATGGCCCTACTATACCATCAGGCTTTTCCTCTGAGGTTTTCCTCTGGAGTCAAATGGGGTAAGTGGCAGTAAGGAAACTGATTATGAGACCAAAACCAACATACACTGTTTTTCTTACTTTGTTTTTCCTAAAAGATAAATGCATGATATTTAGACATCACATTTAACCCACTCACATGTATTGAAACAATGAGCCAGTCAACCCTAATGTCAACCCCAGTCAACACCTCAACATTACTCGTTCCAACCTATGAGGCACAGGATATAAACACAGCTAGTTGGGTCCTATTTATTTCCCCTGGTTTGAGCCTTGGGGTCACACTTTCAAATTTTTCCATCTCCTACCAGATCCCTTTTTTCGTAATGATTTTAAATAAAGCTGTAATTCTCTTACATTCACACACGCCATGGGGAATTCAAACTTTATATAAATTACCAGTCATTATGGGACCTGTGACAACCACCACAGATGCTGAAAATGCTGTTATGGGATTCACTACTAAAGTCAGACAAGTTACACTGGTGATAAGGTCAGTCTGCCTGGGTCAAAGTCTGTGTATTGTGTTTTGATACATTAATCCATTGTATTGAAATAAAACCAGAAATGTTGGTATGGATTTACACTTAGGCAGCTGCAAACGCAGTTTAGCTCTTCCTGAACACTACTTCTGTGTAGTGAACACTTTAAGGAAAATATTCTCAACTAACCAGTTGAAAAAAAAAGTGGAAGAAAAAAAGCTTGGGTCTGCAGCCTCTTTAAATTGTGCCTGTGATGAGAAGGAAACCCCTTACGCTTGCAGACCTTCTGTAACTTGGAGTCACGAATTATGTCTGGGCTCACTGATAACACCAAATTAATAGCAGCTGGCTCCAAAATAGACCTCTCACCAGAATCTCGCAGTAAACTAATATAAGCTTTTACTTACAGGTTAATGGCCAAAGCACACAAAAGGAATCACTCAAATGAGCCAAACCAGGTAGCAGGAATAAATCACTGGTACACGAGTTGCAGGAGAGATGAGGATGGAGAAGACCTCTTCCATATCCCAGGAGAAAGTATTCCCAGGCTGAATGCTCATTCTTTCCCAAGAGGAAGAAAAGCAAAGTGAGAGGAGGGTGGGCTGCACAGTGCCAGGCACCCAGGGTGGGTGGTTGGGGGGATAGGGGTTGCGCAAAGGGGTCCCTCCTGCAGCAGTCAATTACACAGTGGCTCCCTGAGTACAAGTGTGGGTCTGTGGATTTGTTCAGAGGAACATCCGTGGTCTAACAACCTGGGAACTTCAAGCCCTGGGTGTATTTCAGTCTTCTCTCCTAAAAGTAAAAACCTGGGTCAACGTTTTAGTTGAGAGCAATAGTATCTCAGGGATTGATATTCAGGTGGTATTCAGACAACAAAGAGCTTAAGATGCCAATTATTGTGACCATGAATCAGCAGCCTTTGTACGCAGTGCCAGATGGAGCATACCAGTGCAGTGATACTTCTGGTAGTTGTAGTCTCTCCTGTTCTTCAGAACCCCTAACAGAAGTGTAACACGTTTATATAAAAGTCATAAATACACACGTACTTAAAGTAATAAAAATGGCTTCAATCAAGGAAGAAAGCAAAGCAAATTGCAGACCATACTGCATAAGTTCAGGACTTGGTCCAGTGCCTACTGAAAGTGAGATTGTTGGTGAGATGTCCAGTGACTTCAGCAAGTTTTGCTTCAACTGCTGCAGTCCAGCTGCAGTGGGCTATGCAAGACCCAAATCCCCATCCGTGTGTTTACTTAGTGGTGATGTGAACCACTTGGGGCATCACTCTGGCCCTGACCTGGGTTTTTAGTCATAGTTTTCAGCCTAGCATCTGAGAGCCTGCTAAAAGGGTAGAATTGCAACTCAGCATTGTCAGTGGGTTTCTACTGTTTTATTTCAATACATTTTGAATTTATTTTACTATAAGTAAGCTAAAGGACAAGTCCTTGATCCTGCTGTCATAAACACCCCGTGGCGGTCAGTCAGTGCGACTATACATGGGCACAGAAACCTTTTGCTTACAGGGGTAAAGGCAGGATCAGTGCCTTGCTACAGACCTAGTTTTCTAGCAGAGTGAACACCACAGGGTAGGATTTCATTTTGTAAATTAAACCAAATGCACCAACATGTGTAAGATCAGATGTGCACAAGAACCTGACAGCTAAGGGGAACCAGGGCCCTCTCCAGTGCATCATAAAGCTCAATAAAATGCTGTATGAGGTGGGGTTAGAGTGTATTTCCCAGTGGGTATGAACTAATACTCCCCTGAGACAGTGACCTTCCTGAGAAGTCTCACTTCTGTCCAGTCCTGGACAGCTTCAAACAGGCCTGTCTGCTGAAAAAACACAGCTCTGATTGACTTATCTGCTTTCTCAAAAGAGCCACTATGTGCTTTAGGCTTTTTGGAGCCTTAAAGCTCAAGCTAGATTTCTATTCAGAAAAAAAACAACCTTAAATATGTGTACAATAGCTAGGAGAGAAAAGTATGATAAATATCTTTATTTTACCATTTTCAAATGGCTATTTCACTACATAAAAGGAAGTTTTTATTTTTATTTTTTGGGGTATATTGATATTCCAAATAAAATTTTAACTTTTGGTTCAAAATGAAATCAGTCTCTGTGTTTTATTAATCTGTAACATCCATTTCATTCTCTATACTGCTACCAAGCCTGGCTACTGAAAAAGAAGAGCAGTTCTCAAACTAAGAGACTACCAAGAGGTTACTTCATCTTTTACTTTCCAGCAAATCTCTATCAAGTTCATATTTTTGTGTACCATATAGAAACATTATATAGTGTTTTTTTTCCTTTGTGTGTATCTGTGCACATGCATCTGTATGATATGAGTGCATATCATACAGATAATCAGTGCTTGAATGTCCTGCTTCTTCACGCTTACACTTTGGAGATCCTCTGATCAGAAACAAAATCCTGTCCATCACAATACCTTGTGAGCAGGGGGACAGCACAAACACAGCTGTGCTCACCGGCACTGTCAACACTGGTTGTGCTGTAACATTCTTGCACCAGCCTTTTCTTTCTGAAGGATGATGTGTCCTTTGATCTCTGAAGATCCCTTTTGCCCATGCCTCTGCCTGCAGCACAACTTGAGCAGGATGGGCATAACCATCCATGCTCTGCACTGCAAGAGCATTTCATGGCTTGTTTTGCAGTTAATATTTTGTAGTCAAACCAAAGCAGTCTATAAAGGAAAATAAAAGCTTTGCTGTCCCATATACACAAATCAGTAGAGCAACTTGGATCTATTGCAGGACTAACCAAAGATTGAGGCAGGACCCAAAGTGTAAATATTTGGCTACAGCACATTCCTGAAAAAATAGAAAGGTTTCCAGCCCCACAACAGGTTTCTGACCAAAGGCAGCATGAGCTGGAGGTGAAGGAAGGAGGGTAAAGCAGATTGGGAAGCCCACCATGGGCATGCAAGGGGCTGTGAGAGACCCTGGTGACCTTCCTGAGGACTGGTCTGGCACCCAGCCCAAGGAGTAGCCTGGAAGCGGAGCAGCAAGAAGAGGGAACTGGATATACAGATTGGGAATTGCTGCTTACCATCTTCAGGATCATCACAGGGATAGTGAAAGAGCAAATGTAGCCAAGTAGAGGGGGATTTCCATAGTAGGTGCAGCTCTGCTGTTGGGAAGAACTCTCAATAACTGGGGAGGAAAAAAACAGGATATGAGCATTATAGGATTGTTACAGGCTTATAGCAGAAATGATGTTTCCTTGGCTCCACTATCCACCTCTCTCTGTTTCTGACAGTTACCTGTGACCCAGGCTGGATTATAGCTGCATTTGAGGTGGAAGTGGAGATGAAGCCTGTAAATCTTCCTTTTATTAAGATTCTGTGGAAAGCAAAGGGGCACAGCTTTTGTGGATGTACCACCCACTCTGCCAGTATCTTTGGCAAGGCTATGGGTAGGAAGGGTCATCCTTTATAACCCAAGCAGAAATGAGCTCTCCTTTCTAGTTTCCTCTGTCAAGCTGCCATGACTTGCAATGACCTTGTGCAGAAAGTCCCCAGCAGAATCAGTCAAACCAACGTCCTGCCAAACATGGGCTGCCCAGAAAGATGGCATCAGGACAAGAGAAATTGTGTTGTACTTGCCCATCAGCATGGTGTGGCCAGGCAGGTATCCATTACCATGTGGCTCTACCAGCGCTCCATTTGTTGCCCTCCTGGCAAGAATAAATATTTTCTGCCTGGTGAAGATGCCAGGAATGAATGACTGAAGCTGACCCCATGCAGGAGCCCAGCTATAAGGAGGGAAGCCATGGGACGATAGCTGCCATGCTCCTGCCTGCTTGTCCGGCAGCATGGCACAGTCTTACCTGCAGCTATGCCTTATCCCTCGTGCAGAGCCATTGCCTCAGAGACAAAGCTGAAGCGTTTCACAAAGCGGCCAGTAAGTCCAAACCAACAGAGCAAACCAGCACAGATTTCACTCACACTAGGCTTGGCCAAGGAGTTTCTTGAGGCTTTACCGCATTGTTTAATGTGAAAACAATGAATAAACATTCTTCACCCACTCACCTCCAAGCAGCTCGATGATGTGCCCACAAAATCCCTCCTGGAAAAACCCACATAAATGCCTTCGGTTTGTCTGCTCTGCCACCATCCAGCCCTTTGGAGGCCTGAGAACTTGGCAGGGAGCAAACTCTTGCTGTTGCTCTGTCACAAGCTTACCAGAGAAGGCTCAAAAGGAGTTATTTCTCTGTTTTTCAGAGCAAAGGAGTAGGCTGCACTGCCTAAATTACTGCTCTGGGGAAGACAGGTGAAGGCAGATGGACTCTGCTGGGGCACAGTGCTCTGTCTTGCCTCTCATATACACTGCTCTTCAGCTTTCCTCTCTGCTCCATGCCATGAGCCTGAGGGCAGCCCCAGGCCCTGATGCTTCCAGGATTTTGAGGGTCTGCCTGCTCAGCTCAGGCTGAGCTCCACTGCTTTGCTCCACAGATTTGTCCTTGATCCCGAGCTGCCCGGGGCTAGCTGTGAAGGAGGACTTTTCCATCCCTCTATGAGAGCACCGGCTTCAGTCCCCATCCCTGTATTGCCAGCTGCAGTTCCTTGAATTGCATTTGCAAATTATCACTTCAGTCCTTTCTGCCGCTGTGGTTTCTGTAATTTTTCATGCCCCAGCAATGCACCTCAGCTGCTGCCACCACCGTCTACCAGCCCACTGCACAGGTAACAAAGAAAATTGCACTAAGTCTCTCCACGTCCTGCTTTACACCTCCAGTAGGAATGAAATTGCAGAACATGGTATTGACTGTTCAGATCATGCTGGTTTAGGTATGTTAATGTGTTTCATCGTTAGTTGAAATACTGCATTTCTATGCAAAAAATAGTAATGAGTACCAACAGTTAACTGTGTCAGCTGCAGTGTCAAAAGATGCAAAAATTTAGCTTTACCTGTTAAAAATGAGCCATGTAGCTTCTTGTGTATTTTACATCTAACTCATCCAACTGTAGAAATGGTAGTAAGTGAAGTTATAATATAGGAAACAGTAATAGAAAATATTGATTTTGGACTGTGTTATATAGAATAATTTATTTTTACTAAAAGAACCTTAAAGGTCACACACAAAGGATTTTTTAGGGTCATTATTTTATCTTTTTAAATTTTACTAGAAATACTAAGGTTCCTAGGTTTGATCAGTACAATGCTGTCACCCAAATAATGGCACTGGAACTGCGGAGGGCATTGCAATCCTTTTTCCCAAGTGTCCATTAGACAAACAGCTAAATGCAGTTAACAAAGGCTTTGTTGTTCACCTCTTCTGCTTTTTTTTCAACATGGCTTTATCTATATAAGATAAGCTGAGCACACATAGACTGATGACTGTTCAGAGTATCTGTCTGTAAGATAGGTAAGGTCACAGCTGTTTGAGGGAATGCTGTTTGCTTGGGAACTTTTCTTCTGTTGTGTAACAGAGGCTAGGTCTAGGGAGATAAAAGCAATTCAGCCCTGTTATCACTTAAGAAGGTGTCCTGATTTTGGCTGGGATAGAGTTAACTTTCTTCCTATAGTACTTCTGCTATAGTACTATGTTTTGGATTTAGAATGAAAATAATGTTGCTGCAGAAGAAGCTGGAAGAGGACCCTGGCAGGACAGCTAACCCCAACTGAGAAAAGAGATATCCTGGACTGTACAACCTCATGATGTACAATGAAACTGGGGGAGTTGGCTGCGAAGCAGCAGCGGCAACTTCTTGGGGACTGGTTGAACATTGATCAGGGGGTGGTGAGCAATTGCATTGTGCATCACTTGTTTTGTATATTCTTTTATCATGATTATTATTATTTCCCCTTCCTTTTCTGTCTTATTAAACTATCTTTATCTCAGTGGATGGTTTTACCTTTTTTATGATTCTCTCCCTGATCCCACTGAGGGAGTGAGCAAAGAGCTGTGTGGTGTTCAGCAATCTGCCAGGTTAAACTGCAACAGAGAGTTATGCGTTTCATGAATGCAACTCTGAGCCATTCTGGAGTTTACTTCACAACTACTGACAACCACAGAGTTTTAGGCTGGAGAGGGGTTACATCACTTCAAGCATAGCTCATGTAACTGTTGCTTCAGGTGGAGCTTTTGCAAGCCCCAGGTAAACATCACCTCGCTTGCTCCACATCTGGCAACCAGCACGATGCAAGCGTGGTCCCTGGAGCCACACGTGAAATCTAGAGAGAGTGCATCTGCAGGAGGTGTGCTGGGCCCACCATCCCACCGCTGTGAGAAATACCCATCCCAGGGGGTCTCTGGCCCCATCTGTGGGCAGTAACTCCTCTGCAGATAGGGAGACAGGTGCTCCCAGGGCACCTTGAGAAGACCTAGCCAGCCTTGGCCAGTGAGCTGACCATGAGGTGCAGTCTAGGGTCTGCTCTTGATGGGACTTCTGCCCCATGCAGCTCTTTTTTTAGGTTGCTGGAAGATGACCTTGTCCCACACATGCAGAGTGACTGAAGCTGTAAGATGCAATTTGAGTTCATGTCTGCTAATACTGCTAGTATGTTGAGGATAGTATAGATGGTTATATGCTTCACAGGGTTTATTTAAAACAGAAAAGGAGGGTACATACAGGCAACCTGGCTTCTCAGAAATACCTGCGGCTTTTTGGTGGTAGAGCATTCAAAAGAGAACTGGGAAGACCAGAAAGACTTCAGCCTAAGGTCTTGGTTCTAACTGGATTTCTCTGTGAACTCAGCGATCCCACTTTCCACCACTGCAGCCAACCTTGTCAGTACAAGATATGTCTTGTGGTGCAGGAGAAAAAAAAGTGTGAGATAAACATTTCTGACTATGTCCAGGGAACAAACTTCCAGAATATCTACTCCTATGCAATCTGTAACTCTTCAGGAGGACACCTTTGAGTTGATATTTCTTCTGCTTGATCCTAGACTAGTTTGAATCAAATCACACAAAATCTGTTCCTTCAAGAAACAAAAGAATACAAGAAATGAGATGTGACAGCTGGCCAGGATCATCACATGCAGTGTATAATGTTGTTGGCTTGTATGGATTTTCATACAGAGGCTGGAAAGACCTTGCTTGCTCAGTGTGAGCAGATCAGACAGAAATCTCTGGTAGACCACTACCAGGAACTCACACAGCCTTGGCACCAGGTTGCTTTCTTCCCTGCAGCTACAAGCAGCTTTGACCTTCTTTTGCTAAATTGCTTGTCCCCGCTGTCATAGGACGTGGTGGGCAACACACAGTAGCACTCTTACACTTGCACTACCTTGACAAAATATGTCTTGCTCCTGCTGTGCTTCCTCAAGATGTGGCCTCTCTCTGTGTGTCAGTGAGTGAAGCGAAGGGCTTTGCTCTGAGCAGAAGAAATGATTCATTTTTAGCAGAAGGAGATGGCTGTTGTGTTAAAGCTGCGTGCTGTCCAGAGAGCAGCAGAAGTGCTGGTGGCAGGTCCTGTGTGCTGCCTGTAGGATGGCTAGGGACTGCAGGCCATGCACAAAAACCAGCATGGCTCAGAGAAAGAAAATTTGGCAAGGAAATAGTGCATGGGAGCCTCAGAAACAAAGACATCTCTGTCTCCTATTGTCATACAACACCATGGGGAAGATCTAGTGAAGGAATCCTCAAAAACTGGGCAAGAAAAAAAGCTGCTTTCCCATCCACCTCCACATTCATTAGCAATGCTAATGAGATTCAGGGTCTTACTCTAGGAAATAAAAGCACTAAACTGTTGATAAAATTAAACCACTTCAGGCATAGAACAGAAAAAAAGAAGTTGCTGGTATTTGGAAGAGAACAAACAGGTTGTCTCCAATACCCAAACAGTCTTTCCTAAGCCTGCCTTTTTATAACTGCAGATACAGCAAATTTGAACGAAAGTCTCTGTCACAGCTTGCAAAACTAGCAGATGCTGTGACATCCCCAGTACTGTACATTCGTCGCTACAGTCAGAGCTCTCTGCTTGCCCACGTACTCATGGAGGCTGAGCAGTGCCCGTGCCCAGCTCTCCCCTACCCAACGCTGCCGACACCCATTGCTCCTTGCATCACTCCTCCATGGGGAGAGGTTTCCCATCTTTAAGAGTAGTGGACTTCAATTGCTCACAGCTTCAGTAAGTCCAAGCTGTGTGAGGGTCTCTAGGAGAGGTTCTTAATTGCTCTCAACTGTGTGGGGATTTTTTTTTTTTTTTTTCCTTTTTTTCACTTTCCCATCCTCCTCTGTGTAAGAGAGTGACAGTACAAGGCACCAGGAGCTGACTTTACTGCTCAAATTATGTAGAAATCTAGAAAACTCATCAAAAGTACACATGCACTTATATATATAAATACCAATATTTTAACTACAAAGTTAGCAACTTAGTTGCTCCTGAGTTTGCTCTTAAGATCAGGAGGTTTTTAAAGGAACATATAACTTTGAGTTACAGCTCACTGCTTGAAAGTATCCAAACTTTGAATTTGCAGTGTTGCAAGCAGAGTTGTGAAACGGCAACCAAGGCATAACACAAATTTAGTGAGTATGATTTTGTTCTCAATGCTGCCTTCAAAAAGGGCTTGTATAGCTCTGTGTGCACCATGCGCTTGCCACTCCTCCACGAATGCACTCTCCTGGTGGGAAAGGTCTCAGTAGTTAAAAGCCCACAGTGCTGGTCAGCTGCCTGCAGAGTGAAATGTGTTCATCAGACACGAACAACTTGGGGTTTTTTTTTTCAGTTGTCACTTTTTCTCTTTTAAAATTAAACAATAATGGCAGTTTAAAAGAAGAAGCCCCAACTACTGTTTCAAGCAAACTGTTCTTCACTCCTACTGATAAGTTTAATGCTGCTGTATGGCTGGAACTCCAGTTTTAAGATCCACATTGTATTTATGTAGACCTTACTTTGCAAGCTCTTATCCACTGTAATTCTACACATGGCCTCCTGTTCCTGACTCATCTCCTGCTACAGAGGAGTTAAGTGCACAGGTTACATCTGGCTTTGTGTCTATTACTTGGAGCAGATGCTTCTCCCACTCTAGTTCCTCCATAACATACTGACAAGGTCTAAAAACCAGGGAAAAAAGGGGAGAGAAAATGAGTCATTTTTCAGAACATGCTGCCTGGTGAAACTGTATAAGAGTCACTGAAGTTGCTTGACGTGAGATGCAGGCGCAGAGGTTGCTCACAGTCATTTCATCACCACTGAGGGTTCTGAAAAGGGGCACTCACACTTCCAAAGCAGTTGCCCAGGCTCCCAAAGGCCTGGGTTGGCTAGCACTTGCGAGGAGCTATAAAAGGTGAGTCTGAGGCATGTCCCCAAACGAAACACAGAAATGGAAGCACTAAGAATAAGAAGCAAAGGCTTTGCCTGTGCAGGAGCCTACAGAGCTGTGATGGTGGGGTTGCAATGTACTGAACCAGTTCACCTACCAAACTCTGGACGGAGGATTATTTATATCCATAGCTCAATGACTCTGACTGCTTGGTGAGATGAGTATAAGCACTTGTAGCTGGTCAGTTGTGAACCTGCTGTTGGCCATAATATGTTTGATTATTATTATGATAGATTATTTTTTCTTGTTTCTTTCCAATACCACTGGGGTTGAGTTCAGTAACTGTTGAGCTCTTAACACAGATGGCCCCATTTATATCAGCGTACTAAACCCACTGATATTTACTCTCATAACCAGTGTTAATTAGACAGGTTAAACTTTCCAGACTTCCTAGTTTTACTGAAATTGCCTAGGTAAGACACACACCATCTGAGTAATGCAGCAGTTGTAATTCTATGGGTCCTCAGAGCTTAAACTATTTATTTAATTTTTTCCTCAAAGTTCTGCTCAGTTATCTACAAGCTACCTCTTTGTTTAATCATTTGTTACTCCTTTTGTTTACATGCTCCATTTAGATGCCTTTCACTGGTTCCAAAGGGTAAGATAATATTTTGCACTGACTTTCACAGCTCTTTACAAGAGCTGCAAGCATGAAACTTCCCATCCTGCTTGCTGTTTGGTTGACCTACTCCAAGTCACACTTCCCTGTACCTACTGATGTCTGTGCTAGTAGTCATGAATTGTGCAAGAGCAGTACAAATAGTCCTTGAATTCACAGAGCCTATTTACCCTGTTAAGTAGTATATACCTTACAGAGATTATAACTCTGTAGAGGAAGGAATAGTTAGAATCTAACAAAGTCAAATTGAACTATAAAACTTTAACTTTAGAAAGTATTATTCATTAAAGAGCGACTCATCAGTTCTTTCTTTAAGCATCTTCCTCAGTTACAGCTTGAGACAGGTACTGTTATAATCATTAACTGGGAAAACTTCCAAAGCCTGGGAGCCTTTTTTCCTTAAAAAAAAGATATTTCACCAGAAGGACTTATTTAAGAATCCTAATCTTTGTAGTAACTATTGCATTCTTAAACTTGTTTTCAAAGACACACGAGACTCTTGATGTCAGAGAGTAGTACATAATTACAGGATTTGTGTGACCTACTCTCTAAGCATGAACCCTCTTCTAACAAAATTCTTGCCACTCATTACCTAACTCATGTTTCACCTGGACATGGCTGTCCTCCCTTCACCTGACAGCTCTCCATTTGGAGGCCAGCTAAAAGACATGCACAAGAAATGCCTCAAAGAACCTCTCCTGGTTTGTGAGAGACTGTACTGCAAAATTGCCACAGATGCACAGTCCATATGCAGGTTTTCTACTCACCTGCCTTTCTCTGTTGCCTCTATACCAAAAATGGGATTTGAGAGGCAAAGGCACCAGATATGTTGCAATCTGCATGGTCATGTGCTGTGCAAAAGAGCTCTGCAGTTGCCTGCAATCCTACATCTGGGTTGCACCCGGCTGACCAATGGCTGCTGCTTTTCACAAGTTCCTTCTCTCCAGAAACAGTATTTTGGGGAAGAAGTTGGTATTTAATGTCCTTCTGCTAGCTGGACCTGGAAACTGTGAAAGCACTTTTTTCCCCTTAAAACTTTCTGGAATATGCCATTTTAGGAAAAAAAAACACTTCACAGCTTTCATCGCAAGCTTGGATCCTTAAGGTACTACGTTTTCAACTTTCTCTGCTTGAACTTTAAGGAAAGCTTAGTTTTGTTCTTGTGCTAACTCCTCTTCCCATTCCTCTGGCAACAAGATTTAAAAGAAGCTTTGAAAATATTATTTTTGTTTGAGATTAAAAGGAAAAATCTCTATTCCTGCTTGGGACAAGCTTTATTCCCATGCAGAAAGCTATCAGGTGTCTGCTAGGATTTCCTTGCCAAAACCAAGCATGATTGGGTGAGAAGCTAGCCAGTGGGGTAACAGACCTGTTGACAAAGAAGCTTACTTCAGACACTAAGTGTGTGGAGGAAGTTGGCCTCCAAGGCTCTTTTCTGAGACAATTTCCAACTGAGAAACACTGTGTCTTTCCCAGCGTCAGCTTCCTTCTCACTACATAGCGTGAAAGTGAAGACTTGGTGCCAGCCCCCCACCCCCTGCCCGCAGCACAGGGACGAGCAGGTCAACACGTGCCTTGGCGTTTGAAAAGCTTTGCTTCTCACCACCAAGGAAATATGTGCCAGGGGACCACCCATTTCCTGAAAGCAGAGCCAGAGATGTCGAGTCCCTGGGCAAGGAGGAGCAGCAGCAGCAGCAGCTGGGACAGCCAGTGGCAGGGAGGGCCAGGGCAGGCGGGGAAAGAAGGGAGGGCCAGGGCAGGCTGGAAAATAAGCCATCCACTTCAACAGCTGGTGCTTTTTCTTCCTAAAAATACATGTCATTACTAAACTCTTGGCTAAAAGCAGAGGACATTGATCCTAAAATCACAGCGTGCCTAGGGTTTTGCTACTGAAGCTTGGGAAGAGAGGAAGCAAGCGCTCCAGCCAAACTCCCAAGGCAGTTATTTCGGAGGAGCCAAGAGGCCTGGGGTTGCTACTGCAGGGGGAAATTAATAGCTAGAGAGCAAGCAAGCCAGTGCACACTTCTCTGGAGTGGGTATCAGAAGAGCTTTAATTTGCCTGCCCTGATGTAATTTCATACTCTGTCTCATGATATGCAGTTACAGGATGGAGGAAGAAAAACTTACTCAGGCTCTGGAAAGGGTTTGTCCTGTGTTCACATTTGTCAGAGCTTTCAAGCATGGAAAGGGAGATTCACATGGAGAGTTAGCACTAGTGGAAGAAAACATGCAGACATGACGGGGAGGAAGGAGTTTTTTGTCTTATATATTCCTTTTCTTCCTTCACACATAAGCCTATTTGAAGTGTTCTGGACAGAATTTGAAGGGAAAAAAAGCAGCAAGTTCCCTTCAGGATCATTGCGTTATAATGAGCTTGTACAGTGGAGGGTGTGGATGAGATGCAATGTTGAACATCCCTCTGCAGTGCAGCGGGGCATACTGTGGTCCATGAGCAAAGCCTACAGCTGGGTAGTCTGCAAAATCCAGGAGTCAAAATGACTAGGAAAATACCTCACTGCTAAAACCTGCATAGCTGCCAGAAGAAAAACCACCTGTTTGACAACCCTCTCAGGCAGCCTGATAAGGGGAAAATCCTCCCATTACCAAAAATCTCTGCTTTCTATACAAGAGAGCTGAAATCAGGTGGGAGCTAGGAAGTGACTGCAAATGAGCGAATAACAATTATATGTGCCAACACAGGTATCATTGGAAGAAAATGAAGGTCGCTGTGGCTTTGTTTAATCATCCAGGAATGCAACCCTTAAGAAGAGGCCAACAAACATTTTGAAAGGGAAGGAATCCTGATTTAACTACAGACAGACCAGCCCTTAGGAACCAGTAAAGACAGAAGCAAGGCTCATCCTCTAAGAGTGTAACCCCACTCACCCAGAGCACATCACAGATGCACTGAGACTCCAATAAATGTGGAGAAGGGCTGCGTGAAAAGCAAGAACAGGCTTTACCTAGAACTGGGTCTTCCAGCTAGCATGTATTCATCTCACAGCATGGGACCAACTACCACAAACTGCTATCCAGCACTTCACATCCCTTTCCACATCACATCTCTCCTGCCTTCTTCCCTTTTTCCTTCTGAAGCAGTGGGAATTGCTAGCAGGGTTTTCCAAGGGACAAGAAATTTCTTTGGAGAAGTCAGTCTGCAGAGGTGATATGGGAACTTGACCCAAATGCTGTGAAATTGTGCTCTTCGCCAATCCTTTTGTTCAGCACTTGTTTATTCTAGGCTAATGGATTTGTATTTTTCATTCTGCTTAAGAGAGAAAGGAAGCAGGTTGCTGTAATACCTGGACTGTCTGCAGACATTTTTTCTTTGAATTTAAGTTACAATATAGGAGGACAAACTCTGATTGAAGGACTAGCACTTAAAATTTTATTCAGGATTTAAAGTCCATGAAAAAAATAAATTTCTATGCTAACATAAACTGTGGTAAGGAAGAATGAGAATTAATATATGATTGTAATTCATTAATGGAACCTGACATAAAGCATACTGAAGCAAATGTATCTTTCCTAATAGCTTGACTACCCCATGGAATTTCAGCAGCTATATTAAAAAAAAGCTTTGTTATTGATCCAGAAAATAACTTAAGAGGATAATGCTAAAAGAATATAGATACTTTCCTCGTATAACACGTCACTCAGTTACTGTTAAGACCATAAAGATCTTGCTAATGGATGAAGATCAAAGAGCATCACTAGAATTAAGATCTTATCATTAACTACAATATCTGTGTGTAAAACACAGCAAACTAGATGTGAGGTATTAATGTACGATGGTGTAGGAGGTTAGGGGGTAACCTAGTGCAGAGCAGTAACAGAGGCTTCTCCTCTGTTTCTCTCCAGCCAGGCAGTGCATCCGCAGCAACACTACACAGCAGGGCTGCACCGGCTCAGCCAGGCTCTCAGCAAGAATTTGGCAGCTGAAATTCTTCCTCCTCCAGTGTCTTTGCTCTCAGTGCCAGACTAGTGGAGTTTTAGTCAGTAGGGTCTTGCTGGTCCTAGGCAGTTCTGCTCAGAAAACTCTGAGGTGCTGAAGACACCTCCTGAAAGCCTCCATAGGAAAACTCTCTGTTGAGTTAGCATTTGTGAGCCCCACCTAATCTGCAGGACTGCTTGGGCTTTGCCATGGGACAGTCAGGTCTTTAGTTGTCCACTGCCCAAAAGTAGGCTATCTGGTTTTATGTCAGATTTTGGTGGTAGGCTATTCTGATAGTCATATAGCAGGTATGCCTTGAATGTGTTTTCTCCTCTTGTTAGTGTACCAAGTCATAATGCAGGCTGAGCTCTTTTGTTAATTCACTGCAATATAGTTTTTCCCTTAGACTATCAAACCAGAAAAACAGCTTGTAGGAAATCTTGGCAAAAGTTACTTCCATTTATCCAAATACAGTAACTATTCAGGGCGAGAAAGACCAAACAAGGATCAGTGGTTCACTGCTATTCCCAAATTACAGATAGTAGCTCAATCATTAGCTATTTATGCATCAGCTGAGATTTGAATTTTTTTACTAGTGATCACCTTCCTTTATCTTAGTTCTTTATAAACATGTCCTGGGCATAGGTGGAAATTTTGCAGAGGCAAATAGTTTTTAAACAGTTTTTAATATATTACTGTGACTTTCAGTCAAAATGATTGAATAAAATACATGATAAATAAAATGCACAGAAATGTTCAGGAAAAAACAATCACTCTGAAAGTGAGTAGCAGATTTCACCTTTCTGTCACATCTTCCATTGGAGCAGCCATGGCCTTCCTAAACTGCTCTCAATAAGGCTTTAAGATTATCTCACGCCTTTCTCTTTCTTCCCCCCCCACTTTGTTGCTGAAATACATTTTTCTTCACACTTGTCTATTAAATCATACTTCCTTCTTGCTGAATGTTATTCAACAATACCCTATTTGAGGAGGCAATGACAAGAAACGTGCAGGTTGCAAACCAGTTCAAATGAAAAGGCTGCATTTATAGCAAGAAATAAAAAGAAAACCAGCAAGTACAAAACAAGTAATACAGTTAAGATGTTAAGACGAGTCTGCCCAGAATGCTTACTGCTGTATATGCAGCAGTATACAGAAATCTTAGAAGATGAATGGCTTTCAAGCAGCAGCAGATTAAAATATACATCACACGGGAACATACAAAGTCAGTGGGAGTCACTTCTGGATTTTGATAGCCAGGGTCTCTCCACAGTAGAAACCACCTTACCTGAATTGTCATTACACAGTCTGTATCTAAAATGATCTATACCAAGCTTTTGATCATGCCGGAAATATCTGAAAATACATTAAACTTACTGGTCATAACTCAGCTCTGCCTCTGCATGAAATAAAATAGCCTTTTTAAAAAAAAATTATCAGTGAGTTAATTTCTAAAGGCCAGTCATGCACAAGAGAAAAGCTTTCCTGTGGCTCTGCACAGAGACTGGCTGACTAGGGAAGGAGCCAGGAGGTGCTGCAAAGCATGTGTATGGCTATTTGCAGGTCTGGCACATGATTTTGGGATGTATAAATGAAATCTGAAGAAGGCAACATACCCACAGTGGTGCTAGCTGCAAGGAGTAGGGTTTAATGGTCAAAAACAACGTCACAAGCTTCTCTTATCAACCATTTGCTTGCACAAATAACCTATTTTCATTTTCTGAAGTTCTGATTTTCCATGTGCAGGCAACTAACTTAAAAATCAAACAAGACATTTCAGAGCAATAAATAAAGCTTATTCCATGTTATAGAGGGTCAATTCTATGTGCTGCACAAATTTAATTCTAAAACCTTTTGAGGTTTTAGGTAATTTCTTCCTCTAAGATCATATCACTGCTGCTACATTTCAGCGTAAGCATATTTTATAGCAGTTATTGAAATCCTGTAATTGGGAAGGTGGAGTGACAACGGGTTATCAGACTTAACAGTGCTCCTCTTGAGATGACTGGTCCAGGCACAAATAAGAAACGCCAAATGTCTCCTGCATCACAAATTTAATCTAATAAACCTATTGCTGTGTTTACATATGAGTCCTCTAAGTGAATTCTGATCAAACTGCTGTTCCCTGGTGCAGGAGCCCTTGCACCTGAGTGTCAGGCACTGCACCAAAAGCTGCCTCTCCTTTGGGTGAAAGCCCCCTCTGCTGCTTGCATGTAAGCAACACATAAAACTACCAGATCACCCCTCTGTCCCCGCTAAAATGGGCAAGTGAAGCAATTCTCTATCAGCTGCTCCTTCTGTAGGGAGCCCTTTTCCTGACTGATGCAATACAAGTCTCAAAAGTGTCCAGGTTTTCTAAAACAGCATGCTCTGATGAACACACACCTTATATATCCCATACATGAGGTGAGCAGAAGACCTTTTCTCCAGATTTTGGAAGATTCTCAAGTTTCATGCTGTTTCGTAATGTCCCACTGCATGCCAAGGAGGTTCTGATCTGAGGGAGATGCCATTCCCCAGGAGTCATCTTGTATTACCAATCCTTCCATCTTTGTGGAGACAATCCTCCAAATACTGAGGAACACCTAAACTGGGTGAGATGTCAGGAAGCTGGAAAACAAAACCGATGTGTCCCAGTGAATTGAGCATGCTGCTCTGTCACCTTGAAATCAACATCAGAGAAGACCTAGAGTAAAAGATCATTATTTTCCTAAACATGAGGTTAAAGAATCATTTACTCTGCTCAGAGAGAGATACTGAAAAATAAATCTGTAGCACTATAGCCTCCTCATTCTGATTTAGCTCAGTGTTGTGTGTGACCCCTTCACCCAAGAGCCTCTGAAGCCAAAACACCTCCCTGGTTGTATTTGATAGGTCCCCATGTGTATCTGATTCTTTAGACAAGCTCCACCATTAAGGGTTGCCTTCTTTCGGCTGGGGCTTGACTCCAAGGAAAGCTTCCCAACTGTCTTTTCTGCTTGCTGAGGACCCCATCCAGTATCTAAGCTGCACCCAGGGACAACTCCTGTTTAAGTGCTCAATAACACATTAGGACACCAGTTAATACAGCTCTTTTCAATGAGCAGCTGTCTACAGCAGGGGTAGCTTTTAACTTGCAAGAAGTGAAAGACCTGTGGGTGCTTGCTGGACAAAATTGGATGCTGTTAACTCCTGTCTTCATAGTAAACCAAGTAATGCCATACTGTCAGTGTGAATGCTCCCATCATGCACTTCTGCTTAAGCAGTTAATGATGGTAAAAAGCTTTGAGTTCAATATCTAGCCTGGCCTTGACAAAGTCATTTATACAACCTGTGTGAGGTTCTTGCTGATGACTGGTGAGAGGAGTTTCGTGTTTCAGAACTTACAAAATGGGTTATTATTATCTTCACCATGCAATGTTTTATAACACATGCTGAAAATGACATTTAACACAGTGATGCAGCCACTTACTCTGACTCTGAGACTAAACATGACAGCAACTCAAATAAACATGGGGACTATCATTATTTTGCAACAAATCTCTCCTACACATGGCTTGCTGAAACTGTGTGACAGCACCTCACAAAGGAAAAAAGAGCAGCAGCCCCTATGAGCAAAGAGAAGATTTGGAGAGGAAAGGACGACAAAGCATTGAAGGGTGAGAGCAAAAAGCAGCTGAAACATGAGATTGAGGAGAAAGGAGCTCCATAATTTTTTGAGGACTTAAGGAAAAAGAATGTGAGGCAACATACTGAAGAAAAGGCTTACAGCTATGGTTTTGCATGTGGAGTCATTAGTAGAGGAAGAAATTTAACCAACATTTTCAGCACAAGTAGAAATGGCAGAGGAATGTCAAGATGTGGGAGGAGAGACTGATCAGTGTGGAAGAGGTGGCACAGTTTCAAGGAAGAGCATCACAGGGTTGGAAGAGGAGTAGTCTGTACAGCTGTCCAAAGTGTTTGCTGTGAACCATCACACCTGGAAAGCCATGGAAATTAATAACGTCCCTTTCCTTTGGCAAAGACGTTATAAATAACTGTATTAATCTGAGCCCTCAAATGACTTGTTTTCTGGAACCTGTGTTTCACATGGGCAAACTGTGAGATAATGAGACTTAACTTTCTGCCTCACTTCTGTGACAGTGGGACAAAAGTTAATCTTTCTCTTGCTGACTGCCCTACCTGTAAAATGAGAATAACAGTACCATCCTGCTTTGCCAGACCTTTGCAAGGATAGATTCTCTGAGACTGTGAGGGCTCAGGTACAGTGGTATCCTAAAAGAGCTGAATACAGAGCACTCTTACCAGGTCTTCTTTTCAAAAAATTAATTAATATTCCACCTCTCTGAGACAAAAGAAGAGGTGCTGTTTTCCACTTTGCTGTTGTAGTCAGCATCTCTCCCTGTTGGCCAATCTCAGAGCCCAGGTGGAAACCTAACAGATCATTGAAACCCACTTCAAAAAATACTTTTAAAGCTCACTGACTTTTTGACCAAAAATCCTTCAGAAGTCTTGATCAGCAGTGTTATCTAACACATCATTTCCCAAGTTCTTTCTTTAAATTCCTTGAAACGGGAGACAAAAGAAAAATCAGGCAGAAGACGATATGACTGAAACTTTCAGAACTCACCTCCTTTACTTCCAAAGCATTTGTTGAAGTCTGAAACAGTGCAGCTGACTTCACCGCTTTGCCTTTTCCCTTGGCATTCTGCAAATCTGGCTCTTTCATTCCCTCCAAGCAATTTCTTGCTTGGACCAAGGCTGTGTCAAAGGGATCTCATCCCAAGTCGTTATCTCATTTCAGCCATGTGAAAATAGCTCTTTTTCATTTCTGAACTTTCACCTATTTGAATTTTAAATCTCGCAGTTACGGCTCTGTGTAGTTTTTGATTGGTTTATATTCTGTCTTTCATTGACAACTGGAGCTGGAACAACTCATTCTCAAAAAATAACGCACCCTGTGATGTACAAGTCTCTTTCCATCTGCAGAGTATTTGAGAACAATTGTAGTTTCCTCAAATATATTTCTTTTTCTACCACTCTCAAAATAATTATTTTGTTCTGTAAAGTTTTAGTTGCAAACACCATCCTGCAAACCTCTGTGCAACTGCTTAATTTACCAATTATTTCAATAAGTACATGTATAATTATGTACAAAATCAGCTTGTAAATAAATACTTAATGTTCCAGGCGGAGGCTTGCACAGCTAGTATTGGTCATGCTTGGGACTGGTTCCAGCCCTTGGTGGAGAGAGGAAAATGATTGTGTAGCTTATATATTTTTCTGTTTCATCGAATATTTTTGCATTAGAGTTTGAATTTAACTCTTCTCAGATATTTTCCTGATAAAGCTTTTTTGCCAGAGAAGAGACAAAACCAGACATAAAACTAGCTGCCAAAATTCACTCAAATGTTAATTCATGGCAAACATATTTTTACGATACCCACTTTCAAGCACACGGCTCTACATCCTCAGCCAGCAACAAGGCCTTTCATTGATAGTGCTAAGGTCAAATCTTTATCATTAAATTATAGTGCTTATGCCAGCCTCCTTCAGAGAGAATAGGAACATTTGTTAACAAATTCATAAATCCAGGTGAAAAGATTAACCCAGTCATGCAGGCATATATGTTATTACTGAATATATATTATTTTAGAACATGGTAAATACCCAGATCTGTGTTTAATGTTATGTGCTGAATGCAGGTTGGAGTCACTGTTTCCCTATATATTAGGGGATATATATTAGATCCTGAATACCTACTTCAATATAGATTTTATTGTACTTGGCCAGGTTAAACAGCTCCTGGATTCCCGATTGTAGTAGGCAGTGAGCAGAAGAAGAAAACCAGCTCTCCATGTTAGCAGGCTACAGGACTTGCCTTCACACTTATCTGAAGTGACAGTCCCTCTGGGTATACGCTCATTGCTCTCCTTTACTTAAATGTTACAGCTTCTTTTTTTTAAATGTACTTACTTTTGAATGGAAGACTAAACAATGGCTGTTATATCCTAGTTTAATCTGTGTAAAACCTCATGTCTAAAGGGTTTAGTCAATAAAATGCAAGCTGTTAGCACTGAGGACAAATGCCCCAAAACCAAACCCCAGCACACAATTCTGTTACAAATGAAAACTGGATGTGTCTCCAGCAGAGTTTAGAGTCCAATTTCCTGGTCTTTCTGCAAGGTACACACACAGAAATGTGGAAAGACACTGAACCCCTTGGCAAACTAACCAGCAGTTTTATCAGAGGTACAGTTAACTCCTGGTAGTCCTTTATCCAGGTTGCGGCTCAGTGGGGTCCTATTTCTCAAAAAAGCCTTTTTTTTTTCCTTCAGTCACAAATTTCAGAAAAGGAATTAAATCAGTTCTTTATGTCTACATACCTGCCGCATAAAAACAATAGCTTTAGTTTCTAGTCCTCTTGTGCATATTTCATTAAATTTCTTCCCAGTTGATTGTCTGGGGAAAATATAACACACACAAAAAATGCTGTAGATACCTCATTTCCAAAAAGGAAAAAATTCTGCACAAATTCCCAAACATATTCAGGGCTGTTACTATGTATTTTCTCAAATATATATCAAACTGCCAAATTCTTCCAAAGCTTCCCCAAAGGTCTGACATGAGCTTTGGGAGAAACACTGCATAGGTTTTTAAATACCATTAATTAATTCACATCTCGTTGTTTAATAGCATGGTCTGACAGCAGTACAGGCTGAGGCTTTAAATAATACCTTGGTTTACAGCTTCAGAGGAAAAGTTTCCTGGTTTTGCAACCTGAATTTGTACATTTGTACTTACTAGTTGTTAATGCTTATTGCTTGGGGAAAAAAAAGAAGGAGCAAACAAAGGAAGAAACAGTTTGTGGGGTAAAGCCAATGTGAAACACCTGAGATGTCCCTGCTTTTACTGAGACTCATGTGGCTGCTGCTTCAGAACAATCCTTCTGATGCTCAAGCTGTGTCTGGATGCAAAAATTTACAGTGGTAAAGCAGGAAGCAGGGACAGGATTTAGAAAAGAAATAGGTACCTTCTTGGTCGCAGTGATTTACAAATAATTTCTCTGCTAATTCCCTGAACTCACAGAAAAACACCTGCTGGAAGACTGCCTGTGGCATTCCTTTGCTAAACAGTTGCCCACATACTGCAACCCTGCCATGCCTCTCTTATCAAACAAACCCTTGAGCTTCTTCAGATACTCTTTGAGCAGACAAAAAAAAATCAGAGGCCTGGAGGACCACGCTTAGTTTCAGCGAGTTGCTGCTGAACGACACTGCCTACGCTCATGATCTCTGGCAGATACGCTGCTCACGTGGCCCAGGGTCGTGTCGCCCTGATGATCCATGAAGGGTCTAGGCTGTGGCTGCTGCAGCTCCTTTCCCTCCTGTGCACTGAGGTTTCCATCACTCAGAAAACAGGGTGTCAGCAGTAGGAATGCATGCAGGCTTCATTGAGTGATGGTGACAGGTTTGGCCAAGGCAAGCAGGAGACCTAGGAGCTGGGAAGTGTGCCTAATTTAGACATAAATCCCAGTATTGTGAGTGACCTTTTTTTCTACCACAGGCATCTATTTGTGGAAGTCCCAGCCCAACCAGAAACCACTGAAAGTTGTGAAAATGCACAATGAAATCTCAGAAGCAGCAAGATCTTTGAAAGAGTTTGCCATTTTTACTTTAAGTGTGAGAGCACTGAGGACAAGGAGAGAAGGACAGAGGAGGATTAATGCAAGTACGGTCCATGAAAGTGCTATTGAGCAGGTTTAGAAGCTGCCCAGCTTTAGTTAATGCAGCCACAAAGAAAAGCACATTGTGTGGCCTGGATGTTGGTGCCTTTCTGCTAATGCTGAAGGAGAAATACATCTTGCAGGAGCCGGGGGAGAAAGAACTACGCCAGTCCCTGGGTCCAGGCACAAGCTACAGCTCCCTTCCTGTAACCCTCGCTGGCTGGCTGTGACCAAGGACCTCCACCACACCAGCAGCGACTGACCTGCTGTGGGAGAGGCCTCCTCACAGCATCCTTCTGGTTCCTGTTTGGGGATGTGCAACAGGCTTGATGCATTAACTTGCAAAAATAACTCACTCTCTCCATGTCTCAGGTGCCGTGTTCATAAATATAAATAATATTTCTTTCCAGCCAGGATTCATTAACATCAGCAAAGCACTTAAGAGTTCGTATGGAAGTGTTTTCTCTATAAATATAAATACAAGCCAATAATATTGCACATTGAGCTACTGCTACTTTAAGAAATGTAACTGAAATACATTTAGTGAAGTAGAAAGGTTTCTGGGGGATCTATATGCTTCCAGAAATTTCAAGAGGGCTCAAAGAGCACAGGCTGTGAACTGGCTCTGCTCCATTAATGTAAGTCCTATTCCATTAATTTTGGTCTTACTTTTATCGGGCAAGTTATCAGATATATTTTTTTCCAAGACAGCTCTGGACACATAACCCAAAAATTTCCTTTCCAAATGTTAACAATAATAGTCTCTTTTTGCCAGAATGCACACTAGAGAAATCAGCATCAGTAAATTAAAAAGGGCTCTTAGACACCTCGTAATATTAATTGGCATTTTATAGCTCTTTATATGCTCAAACCAACATGAACAAATTACCTAATTAATCCCAGCTGCTTGGGATTCTCCTTCTCCATTGCACTGTGCAGCTCCATGTCCGCCCATGCAGCCCAGGACCCTGTGCCAGGAGGAAGACAAATGGCATGATCTTGCCCATGCTGGCCAGCTGCCTTGAACCCAACTGGCCACTGGCCAGAGGAAGAGCCTGTGGTATTCAGGCAAGTCAAAGACCACCTTTCCTAGCCAGCTTTTCCACACATGGCCACTTACCAGAAGCTGTTCCTCCCCAGGCTGTAAAGCAGTGCAGTGGCCTTGTGTGCTAGGCAAAACTAGAAAGCAAGGACCTGCTGAGAACCTTCTTGAGGTCCACCAGCCCCTGGTGCAGGGAGGAATCAGATAATCACAGAACCATTAAGGTTGGAAAAGACCACTAAGGTCACCAAGTCCAACCGTCAACACAACACCACTATGCCCACTAAACCACATCCCAAAATGCCACATCTAGACACTTTCTGAACACCTCCAGGGATGGTGACTCCATCACTTCCCTGGGCAGCAGCGCTGGACCACTCCTTCAGTAAATATTTATTTCCTAATAGGAAGGCACAGCATAGCATTGCATGCCCACAAGACGTGGCTCCAGAAGAAAGGCAAGCCCTTGTTCGAGCCTCAGAGTCAGCAAGGGCAGGCTGCAGTTATCCCCCCACTGGTACTCTATCCCCACTTTGTCAGTGAGGATGCCCCCAGGAGCCAAACAGCAAGGTACCTCCATGTGTTCGAAGTGCAGTGGTAGGGGCACCCCTGGTTCTCTCCAAATTGTTCAGGGCATCACTGTGTCATAGGAGACACCTGAATCTGCAGCAAAACACAATTCAAAATTCAGACCCTCCAAGGCCACACGCAGTCTCCTCAGTGCTTTGCCACTCTTACCTGGCCCTAAACATAAAGTTTCTTTTCCTAATGCAAAATACAATTATAAACAGGCTAAGCCAAACAAAGCTCAAATATCCCCTCTTCTCCTCTGGGGAGAGTGTAAGAGTGAGGTTTTTCTCCCTTCTTTCAACAAAGAGATGTGTCTGGGCAGCTAAATGGGCTAATGCACATGGCTGGCCCACAGGAACCATCCGCAGGGGAAAAGTAAAGCAAAAGCTTTTAGCCTAAACCTCAGCAAAGGATATTTGTCCTGTCAGTGAAAACTTTGACGGATGTGTCCCACTATCTTTCCTCCGTCCCCCATTTCACTGCCACCTGGGCTTCTTTTTGAAGTATTACATAAAGTCTTGGTACCAGTTTCTGATATGTGGCTGGCTTTCTGCATTGAACACACACACACGAAGCTACAGATAATTTTTTTTAAAATAGAAATTATTTAAATAACTGAAATTATAGCCCATCAAGATCAAAGGTCAAATTGCCTTTGATTTTAACTGGATCAGGCTTTCACAACATGATATATACTGTTCCATGATAAACTCACATGTTTTGATGACAATTAGCTAAAGTAGGAACAGGTTATCTCTGATCTGTAAAGATTCCTTAAATATGGGCTCCCAGATCCCTATTTTGTGAATTCTCATGTTAGATCACTATGATGCTTTAACTACATCTGCCTTAATCATACAACTGTCAGTGTTAGTGCAGAACTGCAGGGTTTCAGGGTTGGGGCTTCTCAGTATTTGCGCTTTTTACATCAAATCTAAATAAACTTTAACTCGTAATGTAATCGAGAAATGTATGGAATAGACATTTAAATATCCTCATTCATAAACTACTAAAGCTGCACCAAATTCAGACCTTCAAATTAAACCCTGAAAGCTTCCTGGAGCAGCTGCTGTTGTAACTCCAGCTCTGTGACCTGGGCTGCAAAACAGATCCCAGATTCAAAGGTGTATTTTCTGTGTACCAGTGTACAGTGTCCCAAAATGTCCTGCACACAGGGTTTCAGAAGTGAGTCCAAAACTTTGTGCAGGTTCAGTGACATACTGCCCAAATCATGGAAGGATCAAGTTATGTCCTTTTGTCCATCACCAGAAGTAACGACATTAGGTGTACTGCAAAAAACCCTCTTGAACAGGTAGACTAAAGAAGATAAATGTGCACACAACTTAAGTATTTTAACTGTTTTTACACTTTCACTTATTAAAAAAAAAATCATTGCTTATGCAACCAGTTAAAATACCCTACTGTATCTTTTTTACCAAACCAGAAGCATAGCATTTGATATAAAATTTAAAAAATAAGTCTCATTTTATCTTCCTTATGGCAGAGCTACATTGTTGCACTCTTGTTCTGAATGTGCCAACATGTAGGCTGGCTGTGTAGAAAAGCAAAATTAAATACTCAGTTTTTGTCCTCCTCGATCTTTTCCCAAATCTCTCTTCTCAATAAATCAACCAAAACCCCTCAGCTCAAGGCTCTGTTGCTGCCTGCAGCAACACCCAAGAAATGACTGGCAGTGCACAGGGCTGAACACCTACAAAAACCTCTCCAAGGGTGGGGACTGAGCCCTCTCCGGCTCACCAGTCTGCTGTGGTGCAGCATGGCTTTGACTGTGGGGGCTGTGCACTGGTTTGAGCTGGGTGCTCAGCCGCTATGGCACAGAGGGGCCTAGGAGAGCTGTTTCTGCCAGCGAGGAGTCCCTCTGCTGAATCACGCTCGGTTCAGGGCCTCGCATGTAATACTAGAAAGCGCCTATCAGTCCTCACTTCGCTCAAAGCATTTCTTGCCTCCCACTTTCCTTCCGGATGTTTCTCACTCCTCGTCACTGGTAAGAGGTGCAGCCCCATCAGGTCATGGGGCTGTTTACCAGACGCCATGCGGCACTTTAGAGTGTAATGAAAAATTGAGTTCTGTAGCTCAAAAGCAGGTCTGTCCAACAAAAGTCTGCAGTAGATTTGCCTACTAGAGAGTGCATGAGCTCTTAGTTGCAAATGCAATGTGATACCATGCTCATCTGTGTTTTTCCTCCAATACGTTATTTTCAGTTGGCACGAATCTTTGCAAAGCAGAAAGGAGACAGGGGTCAAAGCTGCAGGTACCATCCTGGTATAGAGGGTCCCAGTCTAGTGAAGACTTGTCCATTTACAGCAGGCCTAAACCAACATGAGGAAACAGCCTGCCTCTGGTTGCACTTCATATGATCTACAGGTACACATTGTATGAGCTTAATCTCTGATCATGCTTACAAGAGCTTCATATTTATTATTCAGTGAAATATAATTTTTTTCTTAATCTACTAAATCTTCATGATCTGCAATTATTCCCCAGGGCACACTAGATAGTGAGTCAGCAGGCACAGATTTAATTATCAGTTTTTACTGTAAGATGATGATGTTTATTGATATCGGTCTCAGACAGACACTGAAATGAAGCAGATGTTAATCTAAGGTTAAGCTCCAGGAGGCGCCTAGCAGTCTGACCAAAGGGACTGATGTTCATCAGATAATAAAAAGGAAGACCTCCCTCCCTTTCTCTCCCTCCAGAGGCCTGCACACAGCTCACAGAAGTACTCCCTTGTTTTGCAAATTCCTTCTCGCACCATTTCCAACACATTTGACAAGCAGCTTGCCCCTTAGTGCAGAGCTTTCAGTCGGTTCTAGCAGACTGTTTAACCTAACATCCCACTTTGCTTACATAGGAACTTTATGGTTGTGTTTGGTTTGTTTTTCCCCAGCACATCCTAAAGGAGAATGTCAGACTGGTCAAAAACAGAAGTGAAGCAATCACAAAGTTGCTGTGGCATCACTGTTGTGAGCAGAAAGTCTGTCACTGATTCCCATCACACCAATGTCTGCTTTACATAAAGCCACAGCAAGGCAAAACGCTGCTCTCCAGTTCAGACCATGCAATGTAAAGGTAAGGAACCTTCAGTGGGGAAGCAGAGGATGATGAAAAACCAGCAGCTTTCTATGTTTCTCAGGCTGCCATTACTGTCTGGTGTTGAGGGCAATGATGTGACAGCCTATATACTAACAAAAAATATGCTGGCAGCTGACACTCACTGAAATATATTAGTGTGCAACCTTAGAACTTGCAACAGGACTAGTGAGCTGGTTCAAATGAGCATTTGGATGGGATGTGGTCATAACTACTGCAGTGATACACTTTTTTCCTAGTTTCATGGGAAGATGAGTTTTAAAAAAAAAGTTATTTTCTAGATAATCACTGGTGCTGTATTCTGAAGCAACACCATGCATTTTATTTTTATTACTATCATCTCTGGATCAGCTAGGGCTTTTGAAGCCATACTACATTGCAGCACCATCTTCCAGGCTCTCCAGGTCTGCTCCCAACCCAGAAGTGACATGGTCTGGCCCCATACCCAGCCACACCAAAGAGGTGATTCTGCTCTCACCCTGGCTCAGGTAGACCTGGACAAGTCTCTGGGAACAGCACTGCAGGGCATGGCTTGAGTAGGCTTTGTATAGGAGCACAGTCCAATGAACCCAAAGAATTGGCTGTCTCAAGAGGTACAGGGAAAGGGGAGAAAAGAGGCACAGATAAAGCATTGCATTGTCCAACATCAAAGAGCAGTTAAGCAGTGAAACTGGGACCAGAACAGAAAGTTGTTGGGTTACATTGGTTCATGCAGTCCCGCAGGCCATATTTTCTCTGTTAAGGTCAAAGCCAGAAATAGTTTGACAGAACATGAAGATCCCCTCCTTGGTGTCCTGCTCTTACCACCACCCCTAACTGGACACTTGGACATCTCAACCAGCTGAAGTTGGTATATGTTTAACATTATGTAGAAGGGTTGCTTTAAACTACTAGGAAGAAAGATCTGATACCACTGGTGACTGACAGAGTTAATGAGGTGGGGGAGCAATGATCCTTTTTTCCAATTAAAGAGGAAAAAAGGAGGAAAGAGACCAATCTTTGGAATTTCAACATGCAAGAGCGGATTGTTTGCAAGAGAGCCATGCTCAATCTCTATGCCTAGCTGAAGGGAATTTGTGGTTTCATTTTGGGCCCTTTTGGACTGTTTTTCATGTCAAAATTACATATTTGCTATAATTTGTCTCTCTTCCAAGATTTACTGAAACAAAGGAAACATTTGAATGAGATTTGAGACAACTTCTTTCTCACCCGTCAGGAAGGTAATCCCCAACCTTCAGATAAATGCGGGCATGTGGTTTCCAGTATTCTCACTCCATATGTCTTCACAAGCACCAAATAGATCTAACGCAAGAGGACATTTTTTTCCCCCACAGATCAAAAAGTTCCAGTGATGGACCTTGCCCAGGATGATCCAGACTTTCATCTATATAATGCCTTCATTTGCACTCCCTACAGAAATCCAGACTCCCTGACACAGAAATCAGGAGGCAGGTTGAAGGCACCAACCCATTCCAGCACTTTCCATCTCAGCCATATCAGCTGTTAAACAGAACAAAGGCATAATGCCCAATTTAGGAACTGAGCTTTACAGGTGAATAACTGCAGCATTTTGACCACTGTAACTTTGAAATGAGGAATATATTTCATGGTGTTGTTATGTCCTGACTCTCCTTTCTAAAGAAAAAAATGGTGTTTGGTGCTTTGTGTCAGCTCTCATCTTCCAATATTTTGAAGTAAACACTATAGAGTAAACACTATAGCTTTTAAATCTGCTGCTTACATGTTACCCTGCTTGTGGGTTTGAAATCTGCCTTCATATGCTCCTGTTCATATTGGGTTTGGGGAAACATCAATGAAAGCAGAGAGAGCAGCTCCTGCAAAAGAGCAAAAAGGAAAGGCAGCCAGAGAAAGCCAGGTTTGCACCACACCTCACTGCCAGCCCCAATTAAAGGAAAGTTTAATTTTAAATCTTGCACATGAGGAATTTTTGCCACTAAAGCTGTCACAAACCACACCTCATGCGACACTCTGCCCCCTGTTCCTACAGTAGGTCCAGCCCTTGCCCAGAGGCAACAGTTTCCTTTGCTATAAAATGTAATATAGGGTAAAAACTTAAGTCACCAAGCTCAACCAGCCTTGACACAACCAAAACCTCCTTTGGCCAGGTCAGCTCCATCATTTTTTGCATGAGAGTGCATCTCTCAGTGCTTTTGCTTTTCTTGCTACTTGGCTGGATACCTTCCCAGAGCAAGGAGACAGAAGAAAGAAAAAAAAAAGGTGCTTTACAGGTGATTTTCCCATTGGAGAAGAATGTGGATGTGCATTAAAATAATTAATTAATTAATTAATTAATTCCAAGAAAGCAAACATTGAGCTAGGCAAGTTATTCTTTGAAATCCCATTGATGGACTGATGCAACATTTAGCATGTAATATAGAAAAGTCTATATGACACACTGTGGTGTTTCCGCCATAAATGGATAGAAGTTATACATAATGCAAAGCCATAAATGCTGACAGACTTTTGCAGGAATGCTTACATTTATTTTTCATAGCCTCCAGAAATTGATCTGTAAAGACATCTCATAAGAGACTGCATTTGGCCCTGAAATATTGTCCTGAGAGGCTGTGTTTTGCTTTTCCACCTGACACATTTTACAGAGGGTATCAGCATATGGATTTGCACCTCAGCTATGTCATGAGCAAAGAATTGCTATTGTTTTAATATGCTATACTGGGACATTTAAACACTGATATTGTCAGGTACTACTTTACATTTCCCATTAGATTTGTTGTAAAGCACATATTTATGAAATAAAATATTGCTATATTCCCTCATAAAATTCCCCCATGTTTTAACAGTACTGAGCATCTGGGTTTAATCAGAATTCAGGAAATTCACAGTTTGAGCTGGAACTCCATCCTTTCCTAAGCTCATTTTGTTCAACTTCTGCAACTCGGTTGTGAACAGGTTCTACACAAGTCTCATTGCCCTACTGAAAGCTAAGCATGACAGGCGTACAGGTTTGGAGTTAGGTGACAAATCAGGGGCAATTTCACTTTTTGAGGCTTCCTGATGGAGCAACTTGAACAGCAGTAATAAAGCAGGACAAAAAGACAACACAAACCATTATTGCTAACAGTTTACACAATGGTGTTAGTGTTGTGAAGCAAGCATGTTTGAACTCAACTTTCAAATCCAAGCTCTATCCAAAAATAGCTTAATTCTTTCTAGCATTCTGTTCAAATTAATTTAAGGCTTCCTTTCTCTAAAACCACTATTGGGATTTTGCTAGTGAAATACAATCAGCATTGAGCACCAACATAATTTTTAGTGTAAATATATTCTAAATCATTTTGATCATAAGTGAAGCAAAAATCCATAGGAGCAAAGAAAAGAAATCAATGTAATGTACATTACCAAAGTGGTTGAATTAATGTTGGTCAGACAGTTTTCAAGGTAACATTTAATAATTTTCAATTGATCTGCTTTGCTAGTAAATGAATAGATTTTCATTTGGGGAGGTTTCGTAAGTGTTCTACTATATAACTAACATTCACTCATTCAATTAAATATATGGTTTTTTGAGGCTTTTATCTGTTCCTACAGTTGAGGCATGCCATCAGCTAGTAGCTTGGTTAAAAATTACATCCAAAATCTCTCCCCAAGAAAATAAATGGAGTCTCAAAGTATAGGAAGAAAGTTTAATGAATGCAAACACTCTTAAAATCTAAAAACAATTTGAGAGTTTGACAAAACCATGGGCTCCAGTGGCATTCACCAGATACTTAATGGGAACCTCAGCAGGTTCCTTTCAGCTGTGATTCTGTACATTCACATGACTCTTCTCTGAAGTTTAGCCAAACCCTTGTGATCTGCAAAGTTCTGCAAGAAAAAATATTTTCAGAAGTCCAAGAAGAAAAAAAAAAAGCTGCAAGTCTCATACCCTGTAGGACTGGAGCTGTGACTGCAAATCCTACATACATGTACATGGCCTCTCAGGTTTTGCAACACTGATTATATATGTTCAGCATGTGGGAGATGCGCTGCAAAATTACTATTAGCTCTCTATCCAGCAGCCAAGATGATAGATCATATACTCACAATTATATTTACCTTTTAGAGTTTTAAAGAAAAAGGTATCCTACAGCTCAGAGTACCAGTAGATGGATGCCACTTTCATCTAAAATCTGAAACACTGAAGCAATTCACTGCTGTGTCCCTGTCACCTGACAGGATGGAAAACGTTAAATTAAGTTGCACGTTTCTTGGAATATCTAAATTTCCTATCTGAGAAACTGTCAACTGATATTGCTCCTTAGCCACGGTGGTAAAGACAAGAAACGTTCCTCCTATATAAATTTGTGTGCTTCAATGGGGCCAGGTGGTCACTTAGTCAGATAGTATGCTAATATAAAGAGAGAGACACACAAGTATGCATACAAAATATCACAAAACCTTGCACTAGAAACAGTAGTTTCACACATGGTAATAATCAAAGAAGAAGTCTATAAAGAAGAGCTCACATGAATTTATGTCAGATAAGACATGATCTAGTTTTGTCTTCAGGAAGGTCTGTTCTGATGAACCATAACCTTTAACCATTTTTTCTCCATTTCCTTCCTCTTCCTTCCAGACCATTTGAAGAATGATTAAATTTCCTATTTCATTCTTATTTTTATGATGAGGAGATTTGAAACTTGCCAGCCAATGTCACTTAAGAAGTTTTCTGTCCTTATGTTTGTTTGACTTTCATGTTTTTGAGGAAGCAGACTGTGGATGCTTGTTATCCACGCACAGCATGCAGGATAAATGTGAATGCTTAGTAGTGTACTAAATATGACCCTTTGATTACACAGATGAGAAGCAGAGGGATACTACCTGGGTTACAAAGCCATCTAAACAGAAGGCTGAATGACCTGTAACAGAACAATGGATAGTGAAAAAAAGTATAAAAAAAACCAAACCAGAAGAAAAAATACACATTAAACTGGAAAAAGGTGAAATGTGAAATCTATCCCTTTTCTATAAACACATGTGGAAAGAATAACACCTAGTCTTTTTATTCTTGGCTTCTTTATTCTCACCCCCTTTTACATTCCAAGAGATCTGCCAACTTTTGGCCATATCTGTTTCTCTTCTGTTGTTTGCCAGTATTAGTGCACTCTAGCACACATTCTTTCCTAAGACTTCAAAATGTGTAATTTGTTAGGTCTAACTGTTTAGAGAACCCAGCCGCCCTTCCCTCCTTTGCTCATAGCAAGCTGGGTGGTATACAGCCTATTCCCATATCCCAATTTGCACACTACAGGTTTTGCTGAAATCTGTAACTGAAAAGACTCTTGAACCAGACTTCACACTGCGTGCCTTGTGTTATTGTAGATCAGAAGACCTTGCACTGGTACATTTGAATGCTTCTAATGCTCCCTTCATCCTAAAATATACACTGAGGCAAGCATACCTGTGTTTTGCTTATTGAAGTCTCCTAATGTAGAGCTTCAGTACTTCTGTTTTGTAAAGCATTTCTAAAATATTGGATCTGGATCTGCTTATCATTACACATATAAACAGAGGGTGAGTTCACCTCTACACAAAAGGTTAGTACAGTTTAACAGTTTTAGGATTTAAGCTGAACTCTAAGGTGAACAGGCTTTAGACAAAAGGCTGTTTTACCAAGAAAGATTAGTTAACATCGCTCAAAAATAAAATATTGAGTTAGGGTGTACAGTACCCACTGTATAATAATGTGAGAATGGGGTTAGATTCAGATCTGGTGTAAAATATGTCAATACTAACAATTGTGCTAAAGCTGCATCCACTTCAAACAGGTCTCGATCTGTCTCTGGAGTAGCAAGAAACGTAAATCTCAATCAGCTTGATTCCAATTCCTCTGGTTTTAATGTTAGCTTTGTTTACAGGAATAACCCTTCTCTGGGATTTTCTTTCAAAGATCAAAAATCACACCACACTGAGAGCTATTAGAATATAGGTAAGAATTATTGTATTCTCTCTTTCTTTCCATCTCTTTTTTCCTTTGAGTGGGGAGGAAGCTTGCAAGGACTTGCTGAATTATTTGCCTGACGCAACCCCATGAGTAGCAGAGTGAGGAACAGAACCAAGTGCTCCTGATTGCTCACTACTACTCGATAACATAGCAGCATCCCCAGCTGCAAAGCTCTCAATTTGCATATTGAGGGAATGTTATATGAGATGCAGAAGAGTAGGGAACCACTGGCTGGATGAAGACTTCAGGTTTGGTTCATCATTACATCCAGCTACAAGGTACATCAGATCCAGATCCAACTGCCTCTGCATTTGGTAGTGCTTAGCTCTGGGGTCATGGTTCACTTGCTATTATGAAAATGAGCTCACAGTGTGTTTTGGTGTAGTCACTTCCTACAGTCGATACACATTATTGGGTTTGAGAAAGGAGAAAAGAATTATGACTACAACATACAACGAGTTGTAGGAGGTGCCTTGTTATATATCTCAGTCTTCTCAAAGTGGGGTTTAGTACATTTCTGGGTTTAGGAAAACAGAATTCTCTTTGAGGTCAAAAATCATTGTGTACTGATTAAAGATACTGACAAAGCCAAAAATTGGACAGTTAATACCACATTTAGGCTCTTATTTAGGAGGTTTTGCAGAGAAGAGCGTTACTTAAAACTAACTGCGGTTGACCATTGGAGAAATGAGGAAAGATACTATAATCTTATGCAATCCCAGTTTTGGTCTGTTCCCTTGACCTGGATTAACCTTTTTCTTTTTATCTGTGTTTTAATTCCAAACACCTCACTTGAATGCGACTGTATCCAGGTCTCTGCTAAGACCTTTAATGAGTGCCACTAAGGTCAGTGGAAATAAGTTTGAACTCTATTATTATTTCATACAATACTGTTGGGATCCTCAAATCTCCCATAATTATTAGTGATTTTGGTCTCCAGTGAGATTTTGGCATCTGGCTCTATTTAGTTTACTGATTTTTTTTTTAAATGGTTACCTTTCAAGAGCCATTTAAAATACATTTTTCTTCTTCTTAACTCTTACTATTTATAGGCACACACGCTGAGCAGAACTGGGTCCAACTTTCTTTCGCAAACAAGTAGTAAACAGCAAAATGGCCATTAAAACCTTAGTCTAAATATTTATTTTTTCTTTCTTGAGTGATAAAAGGATAAATTTCTATATAGCACACTTTCACTACTTTTACATAACTAACTACTGTTAATAGACTAATGAAATAGCAACTGTGCATTCTCTCCCTTTATTACAGCATACTCAGACGTATTGTTTTGTGCAATCAATATTAACAAAGATCATGTCCATTAAAATGTGCACACTGTTCTGTAGGCTGAATACAGCACATAAAACTTGCTGGTTTTAATCAATAAAATGCCCAGAGCCACACAGAAATTGCTGGGTCATGAAACTAGAAGCTATTAAACTGTTATTTTTTTAATAAATCTTTTTTTTTATATGGTCATGAGTAGCCAATTCTTTTATAAATTATTAAGTATTCTTTTCATTGTTTGCATTTTATTAATACCCTAGGGACTTATTAACGGACCAGGACTCCAGCTGCTCTGTTTCCAGTAGCTACTCACATAAAAGTGAGAAATTCCCTTACATGGTAACTTTGACTTACTTTTAAAACCATTCCAAATTGGTTTGGAAAAAGGCCATGTGGGTAAGGCCAATATTGCTACATGGACTGAAAAGTGCCTGCCAGACAGGATCCCATAACCTGTAATGAGCATATGGTGAGGTTCAGACAGAGGGGGGCAGATTAGGGGTAACATGGACAAGTCTATCTGTGAACTGAAGCTCCTGGAAGGCATGTGGCATGAAGCTGGATGCTTGGAAAGGTAACAGTGTGATGCAGCAGTGGCTGTGAGAAAAACAAGGGCCTAGGACTCAGGTGTTCTTAAAATTAATATTGAAGACATATCCTAACCTCTTACCTGGAAAAAAAGCAGCTACCAGACTACAGGGTCTTGAGCTATGAAGTGTACAAATTCCTCCTAGGCTTTGGTTTAGCTTCATCACGTATCTAATAGAAAAAAAGAGTCAGAACCATCTCCTTCAAAAAGAAAGTAGGCAGGGAGAAGACATTTTGGTTGTAACATCTAGGCTTGAGGAGGAAGACGTAATAGTGGCCAGGGTCCAAATACAAAAACTTTCTGCAAGCCAAGTTCCAAACCTTGAAACTGAAGAATGTTGAGGGGCCCTAAGCCTGGTTAGAAGGGTCTAAGGCTTTTCACTGGTCTGAATGTAGGAGGACCTCAGTACTACGGAGTGCCTGAAAGTTAATCCCATGATAAATGGTCTTCACAAAGTTGGCTGTTCCTGCTCCACATAAAAACTGGCATTAAACAGCAGTCTCAATAAAAGATCAGAGGAACATGAGCCAACTTAGGCCATTACCCTTGCAGATTATGTTTGGGGTGCATTCCTGGGGCTCTGGGGAAGGCTTCTAATGCCACTAACATCTTTCCTTTTCACATGCACAGAGATAAAGATGGCAAGTTATCAGAGAGCGAAGCAATAACACCAAGTGTGTCCTGAAGACTAACTGAACAGCATAGGCATCACCCTGAAATAACACAAGATAAAATGACTCCCAATGAGACAAAAAACATGATATATATTAACAAGGCAGAGGATTCCCCTGATCCCATTCCAAATAATTTTTTACTCTTTTCTTAGAATTTTTTTAGAAATATTTTCATCCCAAAAGATATTACCAGGATGGAAAATTTTTGCCCAAACAGATAAACTGTTACAAAGCTGCAAGTGACTGCAAAGGGACTCAAAATGAGATGTGTCATGCATTCCTATGACTAGGAACCATTGCATTGCCCACATTCATTATAAATGAGCATGAATCATTACTCACTTGTTTAAGATTAAAATATGGCTTTAGAGAATTGAAATGCCAATTTTAATAAGTCAGGATTTACTGAACTAAACAAACTCATTTTCTCTCTTGTTCTTTAGAATTGCCCAATAGTTTTCTCACTTCGGACTTGTCGAGCTTTTCTCTTCCCACATATTTCTGAATTCTACTTTTACAGCTTAATATAACACATGTTAATTTCAGTTTTAAAAGTCAGAGTATACCAGTAGGATTTCAACTGAATACTAAGTTAGCTACATACCCAGAAAGTCTAATAATTTTAAAAGTTTTGGGGTGAGGTGGTGTTTTGCACATCTGAAAAAAGTTTAGCCAAAAAAACTGAGGGTCCTCCAGGATTCACCCATTTGACTTCAGCTGATCTGCATGTAAAGCCTGAGAATAACAACTTGGAGAACAGTATGAAAATATACTGTGAAGCCATGGATAATATTTCCAGTAAAAAAATAGCAACAGTCATAACAGAGCCATTTAAATGTGCACAGAAAGGAGTTTACGGCTTCTACTGGTTTATGGGAATGAATAACTAAAATAGTAAATAAAAACTTACCACATTCAAGCTGGGATCTACTTGTAAGCTGCAGAAGATATTCCTCATTAACGTAGATTCTCAGAGTGTTGAAAGAAAAACCCATGATATCTGCATGTGCTGCACCAACATATTACACACTGCAGCTGCATGAAACCAATGGAGCTACCAACAAACATGACAAGGGTTAATCGAAACCAGAATTTTGCATTCTCTTCTTTCAAAACAAGAGGGATACCAGGGATCTCTTTTTAAATTTTATTTTATTTTAGAAATCAATAGCTTTATAAACATACAAAGACACCAAATATATTATATTTGTGCTGAAATATCCTCTCAAGGTTTTACACTATAGATTATTTTGAGTTTAGAGCTGAGTTTAGAAAACATTTAAAATTCAAATTACCCTCATTACAAAAACATATCATCTCAATTTTCCTATCTTATTCTGCAAAGAACACTATCAAATTTAAAATTAGATCCTTAGACTGAATGAAAGCAACATAAACAAAACACAGGGTAGAACATGAAACTAATCTGTAAGGAGTCTGAAACATCTTTGTTTAGACAAGATTCAAAGTTACAAATCCCTATTTCCTTTGAAGGGGGAAACTTCCAACTAAATGTTGACTGTCATTCAACACAACACTTTGATTTTAAGCATACAAACATGTTTCACCACAGATAATCAAAGTACAAGGATCAAGGTCATTTTCCTCTCTAGGTCTCATAGAAATAAAATGCTTTACTGAATAAGGGCCTTTATCACTGGACACTCTTCCCATCAAAATACGCAAGATCAGCGGTGAACTGTGAAAGACCAGAGAGTCGAAACAAGATGCTTTTAACAATGTTAATGAAATTAAACTATATTGAGCTTAAAATAAAATCTACTGAACAGCAGTGGTTCAACCCAGTGGTTGCCCTCTCCTGAGCACAATTTAGTATGCCAGCTCTCCTTAACCACTTCTTTGTCCATGGAAGCACCCTTGTTGCCATTCACACAAAAGAATGAGTCTTCATTGCAGCTGGTTCCAACTGACCTCTGGAAATGCCTATTTTACAAGTTAATTCTGAATTCAGAAGTGATGTGATTAGAAAGCAGACTCAGTAATTCAAAGCCACTAGCAAAAATCACTTTAGAAGACAAACAAGTGACAACTCTCTAAGCAACACAGCATTATGTTTATTGTAACTCAGACACGTTGGGCTCAACATTCTTAGTGTTTACACCAACATAAATCAGAATTGGCTCTGCAAAGTTACTCAAGCATGTAACTGTTTTGGACAAGACGTAAGAGACTTTCAATACAATTTCTCATCATTGGCCTACAGACCAGGTAACCAAATGGTAACTTCCCATACCTTCCTGGCAAGAGTCTAAAAAACCAAAAAGCAGGATAGTAAGCACAGAAATTAATAGCATTTGCCGCTATTATCCAGCTAATGAATTACTAAGAACACTAGTGGTGGGCACTGTAGGGATTTTAGACAAGGCGTCCAACAATTGTAGTAGTAAGCTTCAAAGACAGAGAACTGAGAGGTTCCCTACAATTAAAACTTCATTAGTAATAGAGCTGATTTCCAGATGTCTTCCAAAACCTTATGAAAACAGTTATAGGGAGTCAAGACCAGTGGTGAAAATCACTTGAGATGAATAAACAACTAAGTTACAACTCTTTATAAAACAGACCTTTATAAGTGAGTTAGTTCTTAGTAAATAACAGGAAGGGAACAGTAGCTATTAGAAAGCCAGTTACAAGAAAAACTTGTGTTGTTTTCCAGTTGATCCCATGGATTTTATCAGACAGCACAAAGCAGTTATGTGGAAGTCAGTCCAAACTGAGGTGTTTTCTGTTTGGAGATCATTAAGTCCACACTAAGTTCTATGTAACGGACCAGGTAGGAGAGTTCCAGCCTCACAGGGCTGAAAGCAGACTCAGGCCCTCTGCCTCAATCCAGAAACAATCCTGTAATGCTCTGAAGGACCAAGGTGGACTGGAAATTTTAATGGAAGAACCACCTTTCTTCTTAAATGTTACCTCTCACTTGATAGACATGACCATCAGTAATACCATCTGCTCACAAACAATCCTCTAGCCCATCAAACCCGTGAAATCCAAGATCCCATTTAGTGCTCACTTACAGAAACAAATACAAGAATATCTCTGGTGAAGTCAAAGAAGTTACACTTGCCTGACAGCAGTGCTGGGGAGAGGTCCATGAACTACATTTTAATAAAAAGATTTGCTTTTAAACTCATTTTCTTGCGTCATCTTCCATTCCATTTTCTCTGCAGTTGTGCCTGTGGCCTGTTTTCTAGGCAGTTTTGTGGACTCCGTGTATATATAAGTAAAGAGCACTACTTGCAATAAACTCCATTAGAAAATACTTATCTCTGACAACCCACTAGTCTGTTTTCCCCTCAGTGTCCTTTTAGCAGGCAGTTAAAGAAATTAGCAGCAGTGACTCCTGAAGTTACACTTACAGAGTACTCATTGCTAATACATTGCTCACAGTAATTCTTCCAAGCAGAGATGACAGGGAGGGAGTGGCAAGGACTTCTCTGTTCTGCTTTGATTTGTGTTTTATTTTTTTCTAAAGCAGATTTTAATGAAAAAATGAGAGTTGCTTCAGTGTTTCATGAGTTCGCATGCTCTACTGGCTTCATCCTTCCTCCTTTTCCCACTCAAACCCAGGCTGCTTCTAGTCCGGCTGCATCAGCAAGCTGGCTGGGGCAAGCTTGCAGGGCTCCCTTTCCAGCAGGGGCTTGGGGTGAATGCTCCAAGGAGCCTGGGGAGAGCCCTTCTCTGCTCCCATGGGTTGACGAAATTTCCCACCAACAGGAACCTCTTGTCGATGACCCTGTTCTGTCTTCCCTTCTGCCGAAGTCTCTGCTGCTTTGTCGTATGTTATAGGGTGTCCTTCTACTGGAGAAAACAGATTTATGTATTACTAAAAGTCATCTGAGAAGATTTGCAATAACTGAGCTAAAAGAAAGCTAACATCAGTTTTGAGAGAGGAAAGTTATGAAAGGAAGCACAGAACTAAGTTCAGAAAATTGCAAAGCCTATTAATGTCAAAAGAACAATAAAGAGGCAAATAACTTGATTCACATTTTAAGAAATTATTTGTCCTAGGCAAAGGTCATGGTTTTCTGTTTTAATATACAAGAACAGTAAAATGCATGCCTGTGACAGGAAGACCACCTGCCTGGCAAAATTAAAGCCCCTGCTCCAAAGTCAAAAGATCTTACAATTATTTACTGGCATGGTATAAGAACTTCTTTAACATGTTGGAGGAGACATCAGATTATTTACCAGTCTTGTCTAAAATGGTTGAACCACTTTTGCTAAAATTTTCAACCAGGAAAAAAATAAAAAGCCTGTCATGAGAAATTTCTGTTCCAATAGCTGCCTCTGATAAAACTATAAATTAAAACAGAACTTCCTAATGGGAAACACCAGGCTTCCTTCACAGAACAATACAGTTCTACACACATTCACAATATTAGTCCAACCAAGGAAATGTGAGGCATATTTTCTACTGCTGAATAAAATGATCTCCCAACATATGTCTAAGGACAGGATGGGCAATTTTTAAAATCTTGCAAGATGCCTCCCCATTCAAGCAACCTCAAACATTTGTCTTTGCATATTTCTGAATGACTGATACAAACTGGACTCTGTAGTAACATCTGTAGTTGGGAGGTACCTATGGTAAATAAGACAAATGGTTAAGAATATGAGTCTTTCTCCATCATTTCTCAACATCTGAGCAATTAGGAGATGCAGTTGCCATCTATAAGGCAGCATCTCCTAAAACTCAGAGTAGTCCAGCCGGTAACCTGTGGGCCATGGCAACTCATTGTGTCCTGCTGTTCTGCCTGTTGCCTTCACGCCAGGGATGGGAGGCACCTCTCCTTCATTCATGTCATCTTTGTTCAAGCACCAAACACTCTCCCAGTAACCAAACGCTATGTTTGACACTAAAAGCAGAACTGCAGTTGCTGCTGCAGGGCAAAAGGTTTCTGGGGACACCTGGACTCCTGTCAGTTATCCTGTCTGAATGAATAGGGATTGTCAAAGTGCATCTTTCCATGGATAGGTATTCCTCATGAGTCTTGTAGGCATAACTCACTTGCTAAGAAGCAAACCTGTGAAGTTCTATAAAAATGCAAAAATATAGTTATTATTATTATCATGAGAAGCATCTGGCTTCTTATGAGTGTGAAAGCACTGTTGTAGTGTAATTTCTCAAGAATAATCTTCAAAGGGAAGGACTGAATGGTCTCTTCACAGCAATACAAACGTGGCTTCTGCTGTGCACAGCAGCTATAAGCAACCCAGAAATATAATTTTGATTTCTTCTGTCTCCTCTATCAGCTGTTATTCCTGCTCGTACAAAGGTGAGGAGAGATCTAATAAGAAAGGAAATCCTACTCACCATATTCTGAAGGACAGGCAGGATGAGAATTTGTTGTCTCACACTCAATAAGATCAACTGCTTTAGTCTCCAGAGAACTGTTAGACTCCTTAACAACCGCAAACTGCAAATGCATACAATAGACACAAAATACTCGGAGTCCAAATTAATATAAAATGAACCGGTTTTCTGAAACCCAAGAGGAAATCTAGAAGGGCTACATGCTCCAACCACAGCAGGGGGGGAAAGGTCATCCTGGCTTCTGGGATGAGCTTTCCCCTGCAGATAATTAAATATTTTTATTGATGACAGCCCTGGTCTTTCTTTGGAAAGGGCACAGTCCCAGTCTAGAAAGAAACTATCCATTCTCTTGCCTTGCAAATCAACCTTTCCAGATGCAAGAACAAAAGTATATAAAAATCAACCCCCTCCATAGTACTGAGGACCACTTTCAAAGTGTTAGAGAGACCTGCAACCAGACAGCAGGAAACCCTGTCAAAGGAAGAGAGCCTCCCTTTCTGGCTGCCACTGGGGTGTGCAATTCCACCTTCCCTTGGTAACAGTGGAAGTGACACCTCAGAAGAAGACAGGACCCTCTGGGGAAACATGCTGAAATTACAAGGGGAAAACCAGAAAAAACAGGGGTAGAGGAAAGCAGCATGCTGAAATAGTACAGAGGGAAAGA
>NW_010177306.1:117732-148729 GCF_000695765.1 Mesitornis unicolor
CAGTAAAAGAGGGACGTTTAAAGAGCAGAAACAAGGAAGAAGATAAAATGTCCCTAAATAAGATGTTTCAACAGAGGGACTGACAGATTCAGTGGTTGAGGTGGATAATTCGTGGATTTATGTGGACAGATCATAGATGCAGCAGGTGTGACTATTTAGGCATCAGTTCATTTACATAAAATCTGTAGGCTTACAGCTGCTAACCCACATGTGACAGACCCTGAGGAGATTCGGCTACACATGGTTCTGCAAAATATCTTTGACTGTGCAAAGCAGAGCACTTGCTGGATGAGACGTCTCAAAATAGCATCAAAATCCAGGCATGTGCAGAAGTTTACCAAGGCTTACATATCCTTAGGACAAACCTAGCCTGACTTATGGAACTCTAATACAAATCTGAAAAAATATCCAGGATAATACTAATACTACTAATAAAAAATACCTCAGCTAAATGTAGCTTTGCTGGCAGAATAGAAGTAAAGGGAAAAGCCAATGATACTTGGACAATTTCTAGGTACAGTTTCAGTATCAGGATACCTAGCATTTGATATGTGTGATAGCATTAAATCTCATTATCCTCTACAGTAACCTAGATGGGCAAGAACCAGAAAGTCTTTGCACTCCCTCTCCACAGCCTCAGTAGCTGTGGGCTACAAAAGGAGTGAGTTTCATGAGCGCTTTACAGTTACTGAACACACATCATCCAGTCCCTGTACGAAGTCCTTTGTTAGGATTATTAATGCTGTGTAAATCCTGAGCACCCAAAAAGCTTTTTCAGTACCTTGAGTTGAGGAGCTATAGAGTTTTCTGTCCCTGATGTAGTATAATCTCTTTTTTTCCACGTAAAGCTCCCCAATATTCACTTTCAGTGAACAGTAGATGTGGACAACTTCCTGCTGCTTTTTAGCAACTCTACAGTTTCTAACCTGAGTGCATGCATGCATGAAGCCCCAGTGATCTTAACACTCAATGGCTACATCAGCACAGACAAAATCACATGCATGAAACCACAGGAATTCATTACTGTGTCAGCAGCAATAATTAGCAAAGGGTCAGTGATTTCCTCTTCCAGCCTGCAACAAGCCATTTGCAATAAATTACTTTATTAATGTATTTGATGTCTCCAGTGCAAGAATGCATGGTGAAATTGAACACCAATGTGTAATAGACGAGTAGGCTGGATTTATTTTTGTTGACTCAGTCAATTGCTTAGCTGTCTAATTACTCCTATGTTCAGCACAAATGTCATTGACCACTAGCATTAACTATGGGGACAACAGCAGGTGGGGACAGAGCTACTGAGCTGCAGGCCTCCTAGAGCACTGCTCCCAGGCAAGGAGCTGTTCTCAGTCCCAGCAAATGTTTCTGATTTCCCCAGCCACAGATACTTTGCAAGCTGTGGTTTTTGTCTCTGTTGTGAACAAATGATGGCATTGCTGCAATTCAGCACATTTGCTGTTCAATACCCAAAGGAATAAAGTGCTGGTAATAAAAGGTCCACAGGAGTGTGCAGCTGACCAGCCAAGGAACAATATGTCATAACCAGAGACAAGTCAATTCAGTACTCCCAATGTAAGTTTGATGGTGTGTTTCAGTGGCTACCTGCTCACAAATCCTGCCAGACACTCAATCAAAACCATTTGTGAGGCCTTCTTCACAGGTTGATTAAAAATCCCTGGATTTGCACTATAAATATTCCATGATATTCAACCCCTCAAACAGACTCCCAAGTAGAACAAACTCCTGTCTTTCTGGACTCAAGTATTTGAAGCAGAATCAAATGTCAGGTCATTTAAAGTCAAAATATTTTGTGAATGTGACTATTATGTACACGGTCCTTGCACCTTTCCAGCTACAGTTGGGTGTGGAAGGCTTTAAAACCCTTCAATAATACCTATACTAAAAAGCACATGTGTAGTTACCCCAATAAAAAGGTACGTGCTTCTCTAGAGTCTGTCGCCAATCCTGAACACGTATAAACTCTTCCAGTAGTCTTTTCCACTGGCGTAACTATCCTTGTTCTGAAGATCATGTGCTGCTTAGCGAATGTGATTCTCCCTGGACAGGTATGGTGTTATCTGCATTACAGCAGCATAGTCAGAGCTGAATGACACATGTGCAGAGGAGCTCTCAGGGTAAATCATGTCATTCTGAGAAGGAACTCTCAGGCTGGGCACAGAAGTAGCCACAGATGCCAATTATGTCACTTTTGCCAACTTCAGATTTCAACTGCTGTCATCCAGGAGTGTAATGTCATTTTAATGCTAGTGAGAATCAGGTTCTTAGATCAGATCTCATGGGGCAAAATTCTCTGATGCAACTTCAAAAACGACAAGAGAAACAATTCAACACAAGCAGATTATGATGGCATTTCTACCTAAAACAGTGCCAAATTTGTATTTTGCATCCTCTCCCCTCCCCATAACATCCTGGTTGTTTTTCTTTACGAGGCAGCAGCTTCTAATAGAAAGACATTTAATTTCATCAACCCCCAAAATAAAGTTCAGTATCTCATTCAGCACACACAATACCTGGCTTCCAAGAAGCCTTTTTTGCAGAGGGCATACTTTCCTGCGAAAATAACTTTGTGATATGCCATGTCATCACATTGCCATTTCCTTAATTTAGAACACAGTTCCCCAACTGTTGTGTTCAAAGCTAACAATAACACTGCCTAATGGTTGCAATACATCCAGGCAGCTGTGAACTTTGAGGGATAACAATGAGGTAAGATGAACTAGGGTTCACAGCACAGCGCTTGATGACTCTAGCAGTTATTTAATATATTTAAGATGTGAATTATTTGATGGATAATCTCAAGTGGATCCCTAACACTCTTTGATCTGTCCTGCTTCCCTCTTCACTCCACACTAATATAGTTACCCGAGACTTGTTAGTAGGCGTCAAGTTCTCATTGTCAGTGCTGCTGCTGGCATCTCTTATCGCTTCTGCATAGAGATTGTTCTTATACAAGTTTTGACTCCTGCAACAGAATAAAAGCTGAAACAAATTATTTTGCTTTGGGAGGAACAGATGTTGCTTCCTTTCACAAATTACTCAATAGGTATTTACAGAAGGGACATATATTTTGTCTTCTTTCATTGGTTTGGCCTGGTGTATTACTGCCAATTACCGCACAGTGGTCAAAACAAACAGCTTGTCAGAAGCAGAAGTCAGTAAGAAAGGAACAAAAGTTTGTTCTAATGTGCCATCCTGTAAAGAGTCATTCATTAGAAAAAAACAATAGGCTTCATAATTTAAAGTATCCCTTGCATTTTCTCATATTTATAATGCATTACTCTTATAAAGATTTAAGTTTCAGCCAATACAACAAACAGCATTTGTGAGTGAAGGTCAGAAATAAAAATCTGTGTCTTTGTACATCACTGATAGCTACAATTATGAAAGTCACTTATGCATTCATCTGCATAATTTATGAAGAACAATGACTTTGTTATTTTGTTATCTTTGGCAAGAAATAGCTACGGAATAAAGAAACTGAAAGCCTCAAAAAGCTTGGAACTAAGACATTTCCAAGAAAAAGCATGACCAACAGAATTATCTTAAGGGGAAAAAAAGGCAAAAGTAGAACTTGGAGTTTGAAAAGGATGCAAATAATCAGCTTTAAGTGACTGGATCTATAAATTCAAAATTTATTATTTTTGCAGATGAATAGCAATCACTCATAAGGCAGTATTAAAAGCCCATATAGGCCCCAACATAGAAAACGTGGTCATAAAAAAAGACCTCATTTACACTGCTTGAGATCCAAATCAATATATCTTTACTGAATCTACACACATGTGTTTTCTTCTCCTAGACATCAGCTAAAAAAATTAAAGCTACACTCTTCAAATTCCAGAAGTCTCAAGTTATAACATACTTTACATGATCTATTTTAAACGAAATTTAATAGACATGTATCAAAGAAAATAGGATTTTCACTTTTACTTCTACATCACATTCATATACTAACTGGGAAAGCATATCTGCCATAATTACCATATGTTTCTCAATCCTGATCCCAGTCCTACTGTCCATTTTAGCATGGTCTTGGCCAGTTGAGGTGGATGTTAAATCTGTGATTCAGATTTTAATGTTTTTTTTAAAGAGCTGTTTCCTTGCTTCTCAAGGAAGATAGGAAACATAGCATACTATACAGTCAGACTACATAAACCTAACATTAAGAATAACACAGTGCTTTTCAGCGTACTTCAGTTGTTGAACCAGCCAACACAGTACTTTGGTATTCTTGGCCTTCAGTTCACACATTTTTCAAACTGGCAGATGCAGATGTCCAACTCCATTTCCTCCAATTAAAAGGAGAGAGACGTTTCTATATTACACAGAAAGGAATGGGACTATTACAGACTTAATTGGTACATTTCAAAATACAGTAGATAATGTGAAAAAGCAATATAGCAATTTCAACCCAAATACTGGTTTTCAAACTTCAGTTAAATAGGGATTTTAGGTCAATGTTTTCATCTTGAACTAGTTAGGTTAGTAATAGCTGCAGTACAAATTCAGTCAAGTATGTAATTGAAAACTTGTTGTCAAGGTAAATAGTTGTATTGATCAAAAGTGTTTGGCAAGAAAGAAAGGTAAATCAGGGAGAAATGACAAGGGAGAGAGGAAGATAAGAGAATTTTTAACTTCACAACTTAAAACCAGCCACATTCTGGCTATTTTTCATGCCAGTTTATATGACATATATGGGAAATACAAGAATCTCGCAGTTTGTCTATTCTGTATGCATCATTCCACTGATTAGCTTCTGAATTCCAGGTCATAAGAACAAATTGGGCTGTGCTTAGCTTTAATTCTGAGTCTCTAGTATTACTTAATAGAAAATGAGAAACGTGGCAGCTTCTCTACTTCTATGGACTAAATATGCTAAGAACCATTAAATAGAATGGAAAATATTAGCTTCCATAGTTAACTTCTTTTGTAGTTTAACTTTTTATACCTAGGAGAGTCTAATTTTAAAATTAACCTAAACCACAAACAAAACCCCTGCACAAGGAGGGCGGGTTGGTATGCAGCAAGAGACTCTTGATTTGGCTGCTATCTGGCTCTTTGTTTGTTTACTTTTAAATATAAATATTAATTTAAACAACAGCCTGTGAGAAAAGTTATCAGCCAAGGTCATGGACAAAAGACTCACATTAAATGCTGAATACTTCCCAGTCTGAGGGACATCGATGACATTTAATTTCACATTAGACTGGGTTCTTAAATAGTGACTGTAGGGATCCTTTTTACCATGAGAAGAATCCCAAACCTGCACAATTCATTACAGCCATGGAGAATGCCAGGGAGCACTTTTACAACAGATGTGTCTTAGGCTCACATCCCTGATTTTACTCTTTCTGCTGCCAGGAAGACTGCTTTCAAGTTCATCCCTGGAGGCATCTCTGGGGAAGTTTGCTATTGGAAGGTCAGTACACTCCTTTTCTCAATGGCAAGGAATCTTCCAGGTGCCACTCTACACTGAAAGGGAAGCAAAACCAAACTAATGGAATAGCTAGCAGAGAAAACCCTACTGTGACAGTTTCAGACATCCCGAACTCTTAAGGGAAACCAAGGAAGAAGTAAATAGAATGCTCCTGAACTTTCTCATCAATAACGAGTATGGTTCCTCTTCAAACCTAACAAGGTCTGTTCTCCTTCTTCCCCCCTAGACACGTCACTCACTAACAGCAATGTGAGTACTGCAGGCAAGGGACATGCCAGAACTTTCTGAATTATTCATAGATCCAATTACTGAAAAGCAAACGAGTAGCAAGGATGATATGGTGACCTCCACCAGCTGAGGAACAGCTCATGTTCTTCACCTTGAGCCCTCTGTGAAAGTCAGCAGCACTCTGGTCTCCATGCCACACGCTCACAGTGTGTGTCTGAAAACATTACCTGTGGCAGTAGACAGCCAGGGACCCCAGCAGGAGCAGGAGGACCAGCACTGCCACGCACACGACAATGGTGATGTTCCGCATCTTCACCCGCTCGACATGCTGCTGCTCCCACCACTCCAGATCACTGAACTGGCACCGCTCCCCGACATAGCCTGTCACACAGCTGCCAAAAGGAAGTGAGCATGCTTTGTAAGTGCTGATGAAGGAAAAGCCCCAGATCATCACTTCAGTCACCTCATGTATTGATTTACCATTGGCAACCGCTACAAAAATATCTGGTTGAATTTAGTAGTGGTGAAGACAAAATTACTTCAAAGAAATGGCTGTCAAAACCTGTAGAATTCAATATTAAAAGACTTTTTTTTTTTTACTGTGGAGCTATAGAATTATACAGTGAAAATATAATTTCCAGATTCTAATGGGTAAAGAATAGAAAAGATAAAATAATTTTCTCTTAAATCCTGCTGTGTGATTAGTGTTTCCCTAAGATTTTCCATTTAACTGTTTCCAGCAGCAAGCATCCCTTTCTTTGAAATAGGCAATATAGGACTTACTAGTATTTTCAGAATGATTTGGTTAAGGGAATCAAATTTTAATCTGAATCCTTACTTTAAAATAGAAGATGAATGAAAGTGTTTACAAAAAACCTTGCATAGGTTAGAAATATCTTCATAATATAGTTTTAATTCAAGCTTCTTCTGTAGGTAGCTTTTTGTTTGTTTGTTTTACCACTGTAAAACCCAACATAGAAATGTCTTATCAATGCATGAAACCCTCAAATCAAAATTAATAGAAAATGAGAAATAAATCTAATAGATTCTCAGCCTAGTTTTACTGTCCAAGGCGAGAGACATAAAAAAGGAAATAATAAACTTAAAAAATGAAAAATGTTCTCAATTCATAACCATCTCTCAGGAATGTAGACTCAAATTCTTCTCAAAATTCTTACCGGTCTAGTTTTACTCAAGTCAAAAGAGCTATTCAAATGAGCAAGAGAAGCGTGATTTGACCTGCAGCAGCTTTTACCTAATGTCCTGATAACATTATATCAGCATTCATTATTAAATCAGGTACAGGCACTCTTATTCTTTCACAAATTAGAATGCATATATGTTGCAAGGCAGAAAAATAATAATTTTTTAAATATAAGATCACAATAAATTCCAAACAAGCTAGAAGATCTACTTTCAAGTGTAAGAGCCTTTATTAATTAAACTACAAATCACATTTGGTATATGAGTTTTACTAGATAACATTTTTCCATTGCTTGGTTTTGGTATTTAATATATTGCAGCCTACATGAATGAATGCTGCCATCTAGTGAGAATTCATCAATGTGAGACCAGCAAGGTCCACACACAAACCTTGACCCCCAAAAACATGGCTAAGCACGTTGCTATTTAATTCTTTAAACGGTTCCCACTTCCAGCACTGGAGAACATGTGTATTTGGATTCTTATTATGCACTAACAACTAACAAATAAAAGAAAAAAAGATGTGTTCCAATTTGAAAGTCCTGCAATTGTAGACTCTTCAGTTTCAATAAGAGAAAGTCAATGAGGTGAAAAAAAAAGTTTTCAATGCCTCTAAAACTTACACTAAAAATTCATAACAAATATCAGAGATGACCGTGAGTCCATCTCCTGTAATGGCTTTGCCCAAAGGAAATCCATGGCACAAAGGATCCACTTCATTTCCATCTATGTATCTGAGATACATTCTTTTCATATTCCTGTAGGTACAGAATGCAGTGGTTGTGAGTGGAGCAACCACTTACAGAAACTTACAGTGATCACTTACAGAGGTCTGTAGGCAGGGGAGAACGCTTATATTTAAAAAATAAGAAAGCCTAAAATTTGGCAGAGCTTGTAGCAATGGTGTGGTACAGAGGGTTTCTGCAGTGCACTACAAGGAAGACCTGGGCAAAATGTGGATCAAAGAAACTCTTTAGCACAAGACTTGTGCTCTCCAGGGTTATACCAGGGCCACCCGAGTTACTGAGACACAGAGGGAGATTTACCTACTAGGGAACAGCATCTGTCCCCTGCACAGGTCCTCAGTTACCAGGTGAGACCCCAGGGGAGGAGGCAGGCATTAGATTTGTCCCACTGTAAAGACTTCAATGCTTGATTTTGAAGATTAAGGATTTAGAGAACCATAATGTTGCACCCTTCCTGTCAGGGACCAAGACTCCTCAGACTCTAAGGAAAGATGCTGACACCAGACTTCTCCCTGATCTCAATCAGAGAAGACAAGACAGAGATGTCCTCTTCCATCCCACTGAGTGCTACACACGAACAGCAAGGCCACAGAGAGGTACAAGTCAACACAATACAAACAGGAGAGACAGCAAGCACCTCTTTTGTAAAGCTATGAGCGCTAAGTCATTTAACAACTTATCTCACATTTCCAAAGCAAAGAATCAAGTGCTTGGGGAACAAATCCAATCCTACTATTAATTACAATGGGTGTGAATGGAGCAACCATTTACAGAAACTTACAGTGTTCACTTACAGAAAAGAGCTGAGTCTAATGATAATTGCTAGCATGAGTGATGAACAGATAATTTATGGATAAATACTTTACTGTCTGCACTCAACTGAGCCCTGAGGATACCATTCATCAGCACAGACAATACAAATTTCTGTACTTACTTGCAGGCATAGTCTTGTAGATCGGAAACATAATTGCACACTCCACCATGGAGGCAGTATGAATCATAGGAAGGGGGGCATCCTAAAATATCACCTTGCACAGGGCGTGTACTATATTCTTTGCTGATAACAGTAGGGGACACAGTAGATCCTGAAATACAGAATTTCACAAGGACAACTCAAACTTTTGGGTGCATTGGCAACGTGATCTTACAAAATAATTCCAGAAGTTCAAGACAGAAAAGTAGGCAAAAATCTCTATTTCAATAAATGACTTGTGTTTTACCTATTTGCTTACGTAGCTTATGAAATTTAAGCACACAGAACTTCAGATCAAAATACTAAATATGCTTGATTCTAGATTTGCAATGAAAGACTCACAGAGGTTGGCTGTGTTGTGTCTCCTTAGATGTGTGAGTACATATCTGAAAAAGAAATGTACTGGCCATCTAATTACTTACACTTTAATGATTTTTGCAATTTATGCAGCTGTAGGGTGTGGTAAATCTCTAACACGCATGAAGTACCAGGGTCAAATATATAGGTGAAGGCTGACTATATTTTAAACACTTGGATATCTGACAGAGAAGTTTTTGCATGTAACTTGTTGTTATGCAGATTATTTCTACTCTGCTGCCTTCCAGGTGATTGCATCCATGCGTGACTGCAGATTTTTTTTTTTATTGAAAACAGGTACAGATAATAGCATCACTGGGGGAGCAGGGAACTCTACTGACCCAATTCTTCAAAGGGTTTTGTAGCCTGCTCTGAATCACACACACTATCACCTACATAGATATCCAAACTAGCTAGTTTTAAAGGTAGCTGTAATATCTCTGCACAGCATGACCTACAGTCCAGACATGCTCTCACAGAAAAGGAGTGCTTTCTTGCCTACTTTGATGCTACAGCATATCTATAGGTTAGAACCAAACATTTACATGACAGAGAATTTCTAGCAGTATGGCTTAGCAGAGATGCGCCTAATCGCTCTCATACATTTATGGGATCAGTTTTATGACTCACATCAGTTTTATTGCAACATGACCTTCAATGACATTTATTTTTTAAAATTTCATTTGCAGGAGAACTGCCATGGCAAAAAGCCTGAATGGAAAGGAATGAGTGATTTTAGTGAACCCCAGCTGTGACTGCATTCTGCAAAGAAAATTTCAACTTGCTGAAAGAGCTTATTAGGCAAAGAACTAAAACAGTGTGTTAACACCCATGAAGACATGGAATCAGGCTTACAGCTAGAAGGCATTACTTCCAAGTCATGCATGATTTAAAATAATCATTTCCTGAGTGACACTTGAAACTACTGAAATCTTGAGTAACTGAAAAGGAAGGGGGGATCTTGATAGGTGTTCGTTCCAGGTCACCTATCCCAGAGAGTCCCAGGCGCTCACTTCCCCTTGCTTTCTCTTGTGCAGAGGGAAGATAAAAAACCAAAACACCAAAAGAAACTAGAACCACAGGTGCAGGCAAATCCTTGAAAAACACATATCTGCTGGTGAAAATGAAAACAATAATCTTATCACCTTCATAAAGAAAATAACTTCATCCCAGCCAAAGTTATAATGTCAATTTGTGTTCATTAAAGCAAACACAGCTTTCTCAAAAAAAAAATCCAGCTCTGACTGAAACATTAAAAAGGATTATACACAATTCAGTCCTAGCAAAACCAGGACAGTGTTCTACTTTAAAAAGCCCTAATTTCCTTCTAGTTTTCTACAGAAACAGATCTGTGACAATCACACAGTGTCCCTCCATCACCAGGCAGTTACTTGATCTGGAGTAAAATTCACCCCAATGAAGAGGGCTGACACAGAGTAAGACGATAAGTCACCCAGCTCTACATTTTCCAAGAATGCTGCTGTCACATTGTGGCACCGAAATAAGGGTAAGATAGTCACTACTGCTGATCCTGCAGCAGCTGCCTTCACCAGATCGGTAACCAGATTTTCTAAAGAGTTTCAGAGCCCTTCTGAAGAATTATCCACTGGATCTGAAAGACTAGCTTATTCTGAATAATTAAATGGGAATTCAATTATGTACAGTTCTTGTGCTAGCCTGCAGAGGGAAAGAAGGCACAGAGTTTGAAAAATGGCACATACCGAAACCACCTCCACAGATGTTACCTCCGAGGAACACTTACTTCTTCTGTTGTTTTTAAATGCCATTAGATAGATGTGTCATTACACAAAAAATAGCATTGAACCTTAAGGTAGGTATTTCCAAACTAAACTCAGATCTGACCTCCTTAGCCCACCTCAAAACAGCCTCCTAAAGGAATGCTAAATGGATCCACAGGTTTCCCAGTCTGTCACTATACAGGGTTTCCTTAATTTCCAGGTATAACAATTTATCCAATTAATTTTAATTACTCCCTCCATTTACTCACCGCAAACCATGCCAGTTCCAGGAGCACCATCAGCACACAAGCAAGTGAAGCTTCCTTCTGTATTTGTGCAGGTTATGTTCTCTCCACAGGTGTGAGTCCCAATCTTGCACTCATCAATATCTGTCACCCAAACATTTTGCAGTTAGAATGAAATGGCTCAGAGCATTGGGTAAAAGGGCAGCACTTGCACCACTGCAGTCTCCTGGCAGTGCAGAAAAACACCAACGACCTTCTCTCTGCAAATATGTCTTCATGGAAAGCAACTAGCATACTTTCTATGTCAAGTAACCACAGACTCCCCAGCCTCTCAGAGAGTGCTCTGGATGTACTGCCACATTTCTGGACACTGCAAATGCATGTAGGCATCTAATCTGAAGTATGAAATAACTTAATTACCAGTTTCTGGTTTTTATAGTACATTTCAAGTCATCAAACACAAAATCCATTTCAATTCTGTTTACATCATAACAACATTGGATCATTTATAAAATGCTGTGAAAACCTATCTTAGTATCCTTCTGGACTTAAAGATGTTTTTCACTGTTTCACTGATGGGCTGTTTTTCACTAGGAGTGGTAGGTATCACAGTCATTCTCCCTGAGCAACTATACCACAGACAGTGAAAGCCCCAGGCTGCCTGGGGACATGCCCTGTAGGTGGTGCTGGGACCACAAGAGGAGCTTTTCATTCCTGTCTGCACTTCCAAACATCCTCAAAGACGTGGGCTCTGGATCTCTAACCACTGTAGGTATGATGCCTTCTCAAATCTCCTCTCTCTGATACTTTCCACACCCTGCCTACAATAATGATATTGTTCTTAATTTTTCAATCATCCTTATCTGTGCCAAAGACCCGAAGTCCAGTAAAGACTATGTAAGAATTGGGTCAAATTTAATGGGCTTTGAATTAGGCTATAAAGGAGAAAGTGAAAAGAAAATGATAAAAGAGTAGCCAAGACTCTCCTAAAGCTCTGAGCAAACTATGTGCAGGTCTAATACCTGGGGAGGGCAGAGCTTCGTATTCCATCACATTTACTGCTAAAATGGATTAAAAAATTAAGTAATGTAGGGAATGAACTGAAGATCTGGCATTGGAGCTGGATGGGAAAATCAGTGCGTCTGATTATTAACAAGGCTCTAAATGTACTCAGGTTGTCAGTGTCAACACCTTGAACCCCATGCCTGTTAAACAGACCTGGAATTATTTGATAAGTATTATGACACACTCAATACCTGCTTTCGTTTATATTCATAGCAACGATTTCCAATAAAGCTCTACTGCTTCACCTCCACTTCCCTCCTCCCCTTCACTCTTCCTCTCTCTCCTGCTGTAGCTACTAAAAAGAGTGCAAACACTGACAGGAGATATCCGCTGACATCTACAGGCTTTGCATATTGATCAGTGGCTGAGATTGCTACACTTCAAACAGGAAGGAAAGAATCAAAGAAGAAAAAAGATAAACTCCAGCTTCTGGGGAAGTCACTGTTAGGTCCATGCCCCTACCAGATTTTAAAGAAAGATCCGGAACAGCTCATTTGACAGCTTCACAACTTGATGAAAGGCTAGCCCAAATCATAAGATGCGTCTCTTGCTCATTCATACTGTCCCAGCCTTCCAGACACAGCACAACCCTCATCCAGGCCCTTACCGTAGCAATGGACTCCATCTCCAGTATAGCCCTCCAGGCATTTACAGACATAGCCCCCTTCTGTATTGATGCAGCTCGACACATTTCGATTACAGTGGTCCATGTGTACAGCACACTCATCAATATCTGCAAGACAAAACAAGGAGATGAGACACATAGGTCAAGAAATCACCAGGTAAATCAATAAAAACAAATGTCTACATCATGAATCTCCCTCAGACTATGCTGTCACTTCTCATTTGTGCATCTGAAGCAAATGCAAAGAGAAGGGCTTTGTGGTCTTTCCTTGATACGAAATGTAATGGGGGTGTTCAAAATGGCCTAAGACAGACTTTCGACTGGAGACCTAGAGGTTCCACAAGTACCACTTGCTTCACAAAAATTCCCATTTGGAGGGAATGATCCTATTCAAAACTAGCCGTATGTTCTTAAATCCTACTCAGAGAGAAACTTTGTTTTAAGAAAGAACACATAAGCTTAAAAAAATGGGTACCACAATTAAAAAAAAATTATACTCATTTCACTTTCCTTTTTTTTTTTTTTCCCTTTCCATAACAACATGGACTCCTGTGAGTCTTCATGCTTAGCCTCCGAATGGTAAATTGTTCTGTTTCTAATGCTTTCCTGTCTTGGCCTTTATGAAAGAACAAAGTGCCTCTATTTATGCTGTATGCAAGTCAGAAAACTTGATCACGCTGAGCAATGTGTTGTCTGATTGTTAGTCTCTTTCTAGTGCTAGAAGGAAATGAAAGCAGCACTTTCATACAAACATTACACCAGGAATACTAATTTTTAAGTGAGTCTTTAATACATATTTCTAAATTACACATCAACTATCACGTCTATGGACTGAGCTTTTATAATTATGCAATTTTTACAAATAAAATACATCATGCTTTTATTCCTATTATGCCCATTATTGCTTGTTAATATTAATAGGATTAACACTCCTGACCCAGGGGAAAATAAGGCATGTCATAATTAGCCATTTCATCTCACATGCTCTCTGCTCATCATCCCTTTCAAAACAAGCAATACCATTGACCTTTCTGTGATGGCTCTCACAGCAGAGCTGCCAATGTGAGAAAAATTAGATTTTCTTCCTCTACCCCAATCTACACTTTTTCAGAAGGTTGTATTGATGTCTTTTATTACCATAGCATGATTTCCCCTTCCTGGTAAATCCTTTCAAACACTGGCACATAGCACCATCTTCCAGCAAAACACACTGTGCATTGATACCACATTCTAGTGCAGTGCTGTCATCTTGATCTATAGCATAAAGAAAAAAAAACCAAAAAACCCCACTAGATGCATTCAGACAGATCAAAGGAGGTACAGTACATTAAAAATCTCAAACAACTAATCAACCAAAAAGCTAACAAGAAAACCAGAACATTTGGTCAAGTTTTGAAACATAGCTCTCAAGGATTAATGGAAACAAGCCAATGCAATATTTCGGGCTGTTGTATTTGTCTAGATAGAATTGAAGAATCATTTAATATCAGGTTTTCTGAATATTGTATGCAAAGCCTATTGTACAATGTAATGATCGAGAGTCATTGAACATACATATAATTAAATGGTTTTACTGCAATGTTGCTCAGAGGAACTTAGTATACCTATAAAATCTAAGGGAGAGACTGTGACAAGTTTTCCAAATTAAAAATGTTTGCTCTCTAGGCCTGGATAATATTATCAAATTTTGCTGACATGGTGAAGGAACATGGAGACAAGCAAACAAAAAAGCACTCCTTCCTGGCATAATTGCATAGGCCAGACTTCTTGTAAGAGGGTTAAGAGCATGAATGTCACCAATTTTGACATTGAGCCTTTTTTCCTTTATGGGTTTTTTTAAATTTTATTCCTACCTGTGATTTCTTTCTGTTCTATAAACCTGTTCAGAGCCTCACAGTAAACCAATGGAAGACAATCATCAGACTCTACCTGATACCATGATTTCAGCCATCAACAAAATGTTTATTTTATGCTTTTCCTCACTGTCCGTATCCTTGAATATCCCACTGCTTTGTGTGCTCTGGAGCAAGGTCTCTGGTGTTGGCATCGGCACTACCTCCTTTTGCACAGAGACACTTCCTGAAAAAGAAAAGAAAGGAGTGACACAGACTATTTACATCTACTGAACTTATTTTTTGATTTTCTGTCACTTGTCTGCATTCCAATAATCACAGTGGTTTCCTTTTAAAATAAACATCTTACCAGTCTAGTCAGTTTCTGACATAAAATGATTCCTAAAATCGCTGATTGGTAGGTTTTCTTAAATACAAAAGATAAGGAATGCAACTCATTGCTTACTATACTTGTCAGCACTACAAACATCTCTCTCACTGCTCAAACACCAAAGGGAAAAATTACAGTGGTCAGATACCATATTATAGTCCCCAAACAAACCCCAGTATTGTCATTCTTCAGAGAAAGAATTATGTGGAGCAAGGTATTTTCCAATGCTATCTGTCAGGATCCTCAATGGTTTGGGGAGGGGATTTTTTTGGAACTGGAGGACTGTACCTGCTGTTGTGTTGGAAGCATCCAGAGCATGACAGGCTTTTCCATCTTGAGTTTTCCCATATCCTGGATGGCACATGCACTGGGCAACTCCAAAATTGTTTTCACAGATCTGATCACAACCTCCATTCTCATAAAGGCAAGGATTTGCCCCTAATGCAGAAAAACAGGCAACTTAACAAGCTTCTTCTTCAGTCAACACCTCCTTTTAGCTGTGCAGAGTTGAAGCAGTTGGAAAAAGAATAAGGACTGAAAAAAACCTAGAACATCTTTTTTTTAAAATTAAAAATAGATGCATGTAGTAAAGTATAGATATTATCACCTAGCCTCTGGCAGGAAAACAGATTCACATACTCTTTATCTAATAAATGCAACACTTTTAAAATTTTTTCCTTATTATTTCTCCTTTAATATTTAGAGTCCTAACATACCCTAAAAGAACATTACAAGGGCATAGGGAACCTGTGATAACTTTCTTTCAGTCTTGGTCTTTTGAATTATTTTTTCTGTGTACAGGGAGATTGTTCCCAACATAAAATCAAATTATTTGATCCAAAACAAATAAATCTTACAAAATCTTTCTCAATGTCATTTGCTATTATTTGTGTATCTGAAGGGTGCTCATAAAGTAGGATAAATAGGAATTAGAAGACTATGATGGCCTAGTGGCAATTGATCAGCATCTATTCTTGGGCATGATCATAAATATACTAAATCTGTTAACATTCCTGGGACACATGCCCAGATGGTGCTTTCAATAAATGCCAGTCTAACTATGCAAGGCCTTTTAAAAAACCTATTTCTAAGAAGATAATCCTCTCCCCAAACATATCTGTTCTACTGATATTAGTGAACAAGAGGAGGCTGGAAGGGAAGGACTGCTTAATTTTTGCAGTATACCTGGTTTCGCCAAAGGATGAATTACAACCATTGATGAGGGTCTCAGCATGCTGCCTTGAAGACGTACCCTGTTTTGGCCGGTCTTCTTGTCCACCCTCATTAGTGATGGCCTAGACCAGTCAGAAAACCAAAGGTGATCCTCAAACACTGCTACATCAAAAGGGTGGCCTACAAAGAAATTAGATTTCTCATTTCCACACCTGTAGAATGTACACAAGAAACCATGTAAGCAAAAGCAGTCTGCATACAGACCTACTGCTAACACAGTGGCATAGCCATAGCCACTCCGCCACTTTGATATCTCATGGGGATGGATAAGTGTCCATAAGTGATGGATTATGGGCACATGTTACCTATGCTCTTAGCAGAGCATATGACACTTTCCTGGCTCAGTACAGCCTTAATACTGCTGGTGACCTCCAACCAGATCAAGGTCACAAGATGCCTCTACCTCAGACATCATTTCTTGAAGCAGCATTGGAACCAGCCTTTCAGAAGTGGAGTGCCTCTCTCCTCTGCCAGTAAGAAGCCCAGCACAGAGCTGCTGAGGTGCACAGCTCCTTTTGCAGTCTTCACATAACAGGGAGGAGAGTGAGTCATGGCATGTGTCATCCTGCATAAGAGTACCAGCACAAGACAGCCTGGGAGCTACAAACAGTATAGCGACTGACTCATGGTAGGGCCCCAAAGCCAGTGTGCGGTCTCTGCAAGTGTCAAAAGTACACACAAGTGCAATACAGCGGTCCACACATACATATAAACATGCACAGGCATTCACTAGCTAATTCATCACAGTGCAAAATTCAAGAGCAGAATTCATTTTCCTCACTTCAGTCAACTAACAGCAGTAGCTGTGACTAGTTAGACACGGCCTGGTAGCCAGCTAACCAACAGTAACAGCTAACATAAACCTATCCTGTGATCATTCAGGTAGCTTCCTCTCTTTTCACCTATTACAAACAGGAATCTAGACACCAGCTTAGACTAGGCATCTAACATTTACATATCTAACAGCAGCTGAGAGAAATCCCACTCGAAGTTCAGAGTACAGCATTTTTTCCTTGGTAGCACAACATTATCTGCACTAGGAAAACTCAGATACATAGTTTGACTTCCAGAGAGAAGCTCAGCAGTTCAGAAGCCAAACTTTCCTGTCCAAAGGGCAGATATACTTACAGATATAATGATCTTTGCAAAATGATTCTGACACTTTTTGATATCTCTGTCATGACAGAAAATTGTCATTAGTCCATATGTGACTGTGCATTCTTTCTATACATTTTAGAAATCTCCTGCTTTCAAGATAGTCTTTGGGCAAGCTTTTTGCAATGGAAGGTGAGAACACATACTGCTCTTCCATGGATGTCCACCTGGTTTCAGAGTGGGTACTTGCTAGCTGAAGCATGTTTGCTTTGTCCTGGTTCTTACTTACAGTCTGAATATGCACCTCACTTCGTACCACTGTAGTCTGAGCCCCCCTTTAAGGTAGGTTTTGTAGGCACATGATTTTATGATCTGTGGGTTTGATGTAGACCTCAACCAGGTTATGTTTAATTTTGGTAATGAAATTGGGAACCCAAAAAGTATTAGCTTAAAAAATAATAATAAAAAAATCAAAACCAAGCAAACAAACAACAAAAAAATTAGAACCTTGGAGAAGGAGTATGTGTTGGTATATCTTAAATACACATCACAAATAAACTGAAAAAAGGCCCCTACTCCTACATAAGAAAACATAAGAAAAATTCTAAGACACTGTTTTAAGGGTTCTTAAGTGTTAAATTGAAGAGCATACTGTTATTCACTTCACTGCTTCCACTGAACCATGCTTAATTGCTGGCCATGGTTCTCAGTTTTTCTTGCCCTGAAATTTGAGCAACTAGCCCAAGATCTGGATAATGTCCCCATCCAAATATTTACTCACCATTTTAAGATCTATAGCTTGCACTATCAACAAACAACATTCCACTTCGGCCAACAATTCCTTAACCTCTTAACTTATAAATACATGAGGATTAAAAAAAGTACTGTATTCTCATCAATGGAGATAACAGGAACAGATAAATGAATAATCACATGAACCCTTTCCACAGCGGTGCAAACTCAACCCATTGCATAAACAAAAGGAGTGGTTGTGTTGTTCACTGCCTTGGGCAGGTGCTCACAGGCTGTTCTACTTACAGCTGAAAACGAGGTTAGCAGAAAGCAGAAATAATTTTACCTATTTTAGGTGCAGCGGTACTGAATGAATTCTCAGTACAGAGGCACTAGAGGGAGCTGCTGCAATAAAAATCCATGTTACAGCAGAAAGCCTATGGAGAGGTGCCACCTTCTTGTTCTCCAGCATACAGCTGCCCAAGAAGAGAAGCTGAATTCCAGTCACTAACAGCATTAGCAAAACATCAGGATATCAAATCTCTCTGCCTCTCTACATTCATACCGCTAACAGGTGTGCACTTCACCTCTTCCACTTCTTTCCATACAGCTGTTAATGTCCTTTTCTTACACCTCCAAACAGCCATATCACTGGAGGTGATTTGGCTGATATGCTTGGAGCATATCACTGCTCCAAGCCTACCTCCTTTCCCATGCCCTGTGTTTCTCCAGCACTCTTAGCTCTCCTTCTCTGTTTTCTTCCGGTAAGACACTCTCATTCCTTGTGGAGAAACACAGTGAAGTTTGAATTGGCTTCAAGGTCGTCCTTTGCAGATCAGTTTCAAGGTGGAGTTTACAGCAGGGGAAAAGAGAGGAATGCTGGCAAGTCATTCTGCTCAGGGTCTGTGATGTCTCATGAACTGGAGAACACTGTTTCCACCAAGACCTCACTCCTCTCACCTCCAAATTCTGCTCACCACCATCTGACTTCAGAGATGAATGCAACCCTTCCCCTGGCAGAGACTAGAGCAGCAGCTGCTCTCTACAAATGGCAGTCATGATATTGAGCCGAGAGTCCTCATTCTGCCCATGTTTTCTCTGCATACCTACAAAATGCTCCCCAGAGAGATATTATGTACAAAGCAAATTGTCCTCTCCAGAAAATAATTTGCCATGTACAAGATTCTTGAACACATGGCTTACTTTAGATGTGGTACAACATCAGTTCCTCATTGCTAATACTTCTGCTCTCTTGCTTCAGAACAACATAGTTACATGTCAAACAGTTAAAATCTCAGCCACAATGACTACCAGCACATCACATAAATCATTTTTCCATTCAGTGTCTATTGTGTATTTAGAATCATCCCAGTGTTCAGCACTGTGCAGATGCAGGCTTATTGCTCAAGGACCTTAACAGCCAAGATTAATTCTCTTCCATTTTACATCAATATAACTCATGGATGTAATAAACACCACAAAACCTGAATTACACTAAGCAGCCATGCATGGAACAAGCAAACCACATTTTTAACTTTTTCCTTGTTTCCATTTTTCTGTGAAAACAGAGTTCTCTGTACAGTGCAAAGTGAATGATTAGTAGAAGCAGAGATAGAAAAGAAAGGTGTTCTTTTGCTAAAATGAATAAATAAAAGACAACTGGGTAACATAATGAAGAACTAAGTGATGCCATTAACCTCAACACAGAGTTGCATGGGATATACAGCACGGCCTGGCAATTCACATGCACATATGCAAATACACATGCACGTTGACAAGCAGCAGTAAGTAATTATCAACCCCAAAGCCTCACCTACATCATTCTGTGCAAGAATTCGACGTCCAGAACCATCCAGGTTTGCGCTCTCAACCACTGACTGCTTAGCATCACACCAGTACAACTTGTTGGCTAAGTAGTCAAGAGCTACTCCACTGGGCCACACCAGACGAGTACTGGCTATAACCTGGCGATCAATGCCTTCCAATGAAGAGCTGTCAATCCGGGGATTGACACCCATGTCAGTCCAGAATAATCTCCTTTAGAAAACAAAATGGTTACAGGAAGTCAGTAAGTAAATGTTTGTCCTCCTCTCTGTGGAGTTCTTTCAAAGCAGAAAAATCAGAGCAATACAGGCCTGAGGCATATGGGAAGAAGTGTACACTTCAAGCAAATATGTTGGCTGCTGATCTTTTAACACTTGCCATAAGACTCCAGTTGATTACACTGGGACTTACGCAGAATCCCCACTCTGTTCATTGGCACAAAACCTTTGAAAAACAACTCCTCCCAACTGTGCTTACTGCCAACTCTTCGTATCTGCTTTTTGTGTTTTTCCACATGACTGATAGTGTTTAGCAAATGCAGACAACTGAGGACAATGCACTGGCTAGCCTCTCGTCTAAACAAAGGTGTAAAAACACACAAATGGAACTAAAATTACCCACGACCCATGGAAAACAAGCAACAGTCCTCAGGTTATTTTGGTTTTAAAAAATAAAACCACTATCAGGCTCAGAATCTTTTCTTCTTTTAATAAAATCATGATTCTCAGGGTCTCCCTCTAAAGTATTGAGTGTTACTCACTGAGTGTTTATTGGTTTTCAAAGAATAGACAGGGTATGGTGGCCACTTAAAATGGAGATAGCTAAACCCACAAGTTACTTCTGAAGTTTGGACTCCAGTCTTCCCAGGCATCAGCTGCCTTTGTCAGGTTTACTGAGATAACTCACAGATTCACTTAGCTTTATTTACATGAGCAGTTTTCCTATAGCCAATGGAGGAATCAGTATTCTCAAGAATCTTACTTGTGCCTCAGATCTCCCTTTAATACTGTCTTTACAATTATGGACATTGTTATAATGTCTGTTTCTCCTTTCACCATTACCTTTCTAAAAATGAAGGTTTCAGTGATGTTTCTTCCTTCCTTCCCCCTTGCAGCCCTTGTCTCTACCAATAATTCTAATAAAAAAACTCCCTGAACCTACCCGTTCTTAAAAGATTTCCTGCAAAATGTCTCTATCATAAGCAACCTCTACTGAAAGATTCTTTTAGGTCTTTTATATACAAAGTGAAGCTAACAAAACACCTTCCTGCCCAACTCAGCTTCATTCATCAGTACTTAGTTGTAGCAGGATATGAGCATAATAAAAAATCAACATATTTAAGAGCGTCCTACTACAGGCATATTGACCAAAATCCATGGGGCTTTGCCATTGATTAAAATGGCCATAATGTCATCAATAGTTTAAACATTCAAAACGCCTTTCATCATCTCTGCACTAGGTAAGATGTAAGATTTAAATCAATGCATCCCCACAATACTTGATTTGGTTTAGTTTCCTCAAAAACCCAAACACAGCAAAAAAATCCTTTGAAAGCATCATTGGTTAAAAATTACTGTCTTCTTCACACACAGATATGAAGTCATCAAGTTTGTAGTGTGGTGCTTGCAACTGTCAGGCTGACTTCAGTTTCTTGTGTTTTTCATTAGCTTAAACTGCATACAATATTTTTAATTCTTCTGGTATTTTTAAAAATCTGTATGACAAATTAACACGCCCCAACTCACAAAAGAAACCCAGCAATAAAATATTGCCGTTCACATAACTCTGCAAGGCAATGACTATCCTAACATACGACTAATGCATTTATTGACTGTCAAAAAGGCAAGGCTAGCATGCTCATTTTTAAAAAGCCTCCCCAATTATTACTCAAGTGACCGAGTTTATCACTCCTTACTTTGCAAGCGGGTGAATGGCAATCCCTCGGGGCTGGGAGATATCCTCCCAGATGATCATTTTTCTTTGCATTCCATTCAGATTGCTCCGTTCAATGCATGCCTTCCTGCAACACACATGGCACTGTTAGATACTTCCTGCTCTTTTTAATTACCTTCTCAGGCTGAATGTGCTTTAGTTTAGCACAAAACTGTAATAAATAACTTCACAATGATAGGAAATAATCCTGCTGATGTGGAATGTGCAGTTGTTTTATCAACACATAATTCATGTTATAGTCTCATTATCTGGTCCAGGGCATGATAATAAAATACCTGCTGCTCTGCAGGAGACATGAAGTTCTCCTTTTTTGGGCAAATAATGAATTCGAAGTATGATCACTAATAGATGAATGCTAGCTTTCAAAGGAGTCAGTAGGAATAAAAGCTCCTAACTGAATGACATTATCAAATATATAAATAAAATTTTTAAATAGTATCTTTATATAGCATTTTTCATCCAGAAATCACTAAGCAATTTACATATTATATCTATTTTAGAAGAAAGATGAAGCTAAAGTCCTTATGATCACTCCTAAAATTTATGGCAGAGTCAAGCACAGAACCTACGTTGGAACCTATGCATCACTCTCCTGATTTGATTTTTTTCCAGAAAACTGTACTTATTGCTACAAACTTCCCCTTGCCAAACAAATATCAGCCTCTACCTGAAAGCACATCCACAGCCTTCCATGCCTACCTGAACCTGCAGAGAAAAGCCATACAAAGATGGAAGGAGAAATATCCTCATGCAAATGTGGATACACAATACAAACAGGTAAATGCAGCATGTGAGCAGATACCAATTCACAGCTTCACCCTTGATTCTTGTTTTACAGAGATTTGCACCATAATTTTCCATTTCACAAGAATCACTGGTATATTCATACAGGAGCACAATCATGTACACAAGACTGTACTTAACAGCAAGGAAGTGGACTAGCAGTATATTTAAAAGTGAGAAGAAGTGTGACCTGGACATTCAAAACCACTTCTTATTGACTAATAAAATATGGGTCATACTGAAGCATCATGACCACTTTTCAAGGATTCTTCATTATGTGTTCTGATCTGACACTGCCTTTTCACCAAAGGTTGTTTTTTTTTCTCTGTGAATGTAAGGGTAGGTATCAGCTGAAATATGAAGTCATATTGTGTACTAACAGCCATTCCTCTTTTATCACAAATAACTGACAAAGACTCTCCATTAGCTTAAAGGGGCATGATTCTAGCTGTCAGCAATGCTGACTTCTATCCAAGATGTTCTCGGTGCAGTAATACTCATTATTTTTAGATATATAGATAAAGATATACCTATACACACACACATGCAGTGTATGTACATAAATACGAGTGTATATATATATGTTCACACATGCATGTACATATAGATATATGTATACATGCAGAACGTGCTTTAGATTACTTGCAGCTGTGTTCAAACCCTCACTTCTTGGAAAGACAAAGGCAAAAACACAATAGCAGACTCAAAGAGAACTTCCAGCATTTCAGTTTTAAAGAACCTTCCAATTGTATATACTTGAGATTACAGCTACTCAGTCAGAATGTGAAGCATTACTGAATTTAGAGTAATATCTCAGCTATTTCTGTATCACCAGTCATTTATTCCAAATATTTTATGGCATGCTTCAACATAAATGCACTGTGGAGCATGTACCCTCTGTCTGTCCAATACAATTTACGGTTAATCCAGTCCACAGCAAGGCCTTCAGGTATATCTATAGCTTCATGAATAACTTTTTCACGATTTGAGCCATCCACATTAGCTCGTTCTATCCATTTCAAGGCAGTGTGGGCAAAATAAATCTGTAAAGAAATAACAGATGAGGTGTTATTAGTTCCCATCTCACTTTCTGCTCTATTTCCTTTGTCTAACAGTTCCACTTCCAAAATAATTTTATCATCTTGGAAGTCCTGAATTGCTTATTCACAAAAAGCTGCACAGGTAACCTGTGATCCCTGATCAAATAAAAAGGCACTTATCCTTCAACCAGGATGACTTCCACAGGCAGCTTGTGCTTAGCTGTAAATCCTGATTGCCCTATATACAGCCCTCTGAATATCCTGTGGTGGTGTTTCAGCAAGCAGCTTCTTCACACGAAGCACAGCTCAGAAAGAAAAAGGAGGAGCAGGCAAAAGGAAGCAATTCTTTCACTGGCTGCTCATTTCAAAAAGGGGTGAGTGTGGAGAAGAGAGTAATGGTGTATGTGTGTCAAGAAGCTGAGATGGGAAAAGGAGTTACATAATTTTCTTCTACATTTTTCCCTCTTTCTGCCTGGACATGTCTTAACTTTTTACCAGGGATCTATTCTGTAAGGCTCTAACATTTCCATAAGAGGCTTCTGGTTTATGTCAAAATAAAAGTTCTCTGCTGGTGGGAAAACTAGGTTTGTGTTTTCCAAGGATGAGGAAAAAACAGTATCTTGTATTTGATATCCAGAGGGAGCCAAACACCAACCACATGGCAGAACTACACACAAAGAGACACTGAGGCTTTCTCTGCAAATGGTAGCAACAAAAAAAACACAACTTTGTTTTGATGCTAACCATGTGGCCAAAGGGACAAAGCCAGAGGGAGCATTATGCCAGCTAATTCAGTTACTATTGGAGCGCAGAGTGATACAGAGCTAATTCACCCTGCGCTTCAGTTTTGTGGCACCAGGACCAGGCTGCTGCAGCCGGGCTGTCCCCCTGCACCCTGCCTCGCCCCCACACTGACACAGCTCCCTACAGAGGGAACAAGGATGCGCACCCGGTGTCACCGGCATGGCTGATTTACACCCGGCACAGCACAAGACAACTGCCAGGTCCCCAGGAGCTGGGGACCTATTTCAGGAGCAAGTGGCGATGTTCCAGCAGCACACGAAATGATCCTCCTGTAATGCAGATCTGGTAACACTCGCATTTGTTTAACTGTGTCTGTCCAGGCCCTGAGATGTTTCCAACAACTTAGCTGAGCTCCTCATCAGCTTTCACTGTACCATCCAGTATCTTTTTGTAACACTTTTATAGTGTAAGGAAGCCTCACCATGGGAAAAAAAATAACTATCTGCCACAGAAGTTTTAGCAAAGCACAGCTGAACTCCTATCCTTCCCAACTCTGCAGGCAAGGAGTGGTGCACTGGATGGCAGCCACACAAACACCTCTTTATGCAGAGAAGACTCCCTTTTTCAAAAGCAATATCTTGTGATATGAGGAATACATTTCACAAAAGCAAAAAACCCAGCAAGTGTTCAGCAGTTTTGCTCAATAATGTCAGGACATGGGAATTAATTCTTGTTAAGATTACTCCTACATTTAGTAGGGATTGTGGGATGTAGCTGTACAGAAAAAAAAAAAAGATACTGTTGTCTTTACAGTTACCCAGGAAAAAAAAATCCCAGATTATATTTTCAGAAAACAGTACTGAAATCTTAAGTGAGAAACTATCAATCATTCAAAAGCTCTTTGAAATTGAAATAATGCCTGAAGCAAATATAGAAATCGAAATTCTCTGTGAATTAGCCATGTCAACGTACAAAGCACATTCAACCGGTAAGTAAAGGATGAAATTCTAACTAGTGTTTGCCATCCTGTACCAGTTGTGCCCCTGGACAGGCAGCAGAACGACAAGCAACACAATGTGTAATCTGGATCACTAACAGCGGAAAGGTTAAGGCACATGAACACCCAATCCATGTGTCCTTGCAACACTTCAAAATCCTCTCATTTTTAATGCCTCACCTTATTTTCCACTGGGTCAGAGTCCAGAGCTAAGACTATTCCCATCTGCCAGTCAAGTAAACTCACATAATCTGTTCCATCAAAACTGATCTGGCGGATATCTTGACCATTTGCAAATAACAAAAATGGCTTAGGACCTGTTGATAAAAATTCACACATAGGTTAATTCCACTAGGTACAAAGTGATCTCTAGCCTGCGTCACTACTGAGCTAACACTGTAAATACATAACAGCAGAAGACAAAATTAGGAAAAGAAGCACAAAGAAATTAAGGTCCTTATCCTACATTCCACTTGCCTCAGAAATCAAAGATAAATGTGAATATAGGTTTTCAGCATTAGTGCCTTGCCCAGGATCAGCCTCAAAAATGATGACAAAGGCAGTCACTAGCCCTACTGCATTTCACACTGAGTTAGCCTCAAGACAATCTTTCCTCTGCATTTCACAGCATCACCATACATGCCAGAATACTTCATTTTTGCACAAGAAGCCTTTCACAGTAAAAGCAAGAAAAATGCTGTCCTCCAAGAAATAAAGCTTTTCCCTTATTCTTGAAACAAATCACATATTTATCTTACCTTCTTTCATATATGATTGCTTATACCTTGCTGCTCACCAGGGTCTACCCTTTCCTCAGTAGAAACAGAAGGGTCTGGAATCCAAACACCACATCAAATTCTTGGGATTCTTGGGGCCAGAGGGGCAGAAATATCCTTGTAGGGAAGGTCCTTCAACAGACTATTCCCTGTCCTCTTCTCTAAATTTAGACACCTCAACCCCAATTCTGTAACACTGGGCAGAAACTACACCCACATTTATATGAAGGCACAAAACTCTGAATACTGCAGATAGACCTCTGCAATACAGGAGCCCAGAGGGAAATGTAGAAGCTGGATAAAAGACTGAATCTTCTGTGAGGGAGACTGAAAAATATACTGGGTGCTTGTTCTGGTGTATTTCCGAAATAGGTTAGTTTTCCCAACAACTAGTACTTCCCAAGTTTCACAAAGTAACCTAAAACCAGTGCAAAAATGGATCCAAATTATACAGTCCACTTTGAAGGACTCTAAAATGTTTTTGCTTTTATTGACAGAAATATGCAAGCATGCCAAGATACCAACCTACAGCAGTGCAGTGCTTTCTGTCTCGCTGAAGCTTGTATCCAGGAAAACAAGCACACTCCCAGGAGAACGGACTTAAAGAAGAACATATTTGACTACAGCCACCATTATCTGGAGATGTACAACCTTAAACAGAGCATTTGAAAAATTTAGCTTACCCTAAAGAAAAAATACAACAAAATCAGATATATAAGCAAGAGAACAATTAACTCAGCGTAAGATTTCTACCATGTAAAGCATCTTGGTGAATTATAGATTTACTAAAAGGCCAATGATTTACAGCAACAGCTGAAAGCAGAAGTCTAGTGAAGTGAGAGCAAATTAGTAGTAACTTCTTCAAAAGCTTTTCCTGAAAATCCACAAAACAAGATGGGGGTGGGATATATGTAGAGGGCTTCCATATGTTCACTATTTCAGAGAACCTTTTCTCCCATACAAATCTCATCCCATCTACGACAGAGTAACAAATTTTATCAGACTTTGCACTCCATGCATAGAAATGGCAAATTAAAGTAAATCTCTTCCCAAAACCTAATTAGGATGGTTAATTTATATTTTCCAATACAACAAACCAAGACTTTGTACAAAAATAAACTATTCTTTCTTCTTGGGTCTGTACAATGGTTATAGCCTCAATGCCAACCTGAGCTTACTCAGTCTAGTGTTCCTAAGCAAAACAGCAACACTGAGTGGATCTATGTATACAGTGCAGTCTACAGTACATAAGGGATGTAAAAGGGGAAGGGGTTTTTTTCAAGGTGTAAGGCTGGCATTAATGGAGCTATCTTGATCCCTAAGACTAAAAAGATACAGTTGAAAAGCTACAGTCTCCCAAGTTTGGAAGCCTTGCTGGAATGAAGAATGGCAGATTAGTGGGTGTAGCAGCTTCAAATATTCTGAATGCAAAAATTCCATTTGTGGGTAATTAGATGAAATTGCTGTAAACTAGAGTGACTCTGAACCTGGGTTGCACAACATCAACAACGTCATCTTCAGATTTCACCCAGGCCCTAATTTTGTATCTATATTTCCCCCCAAATATGAATTATAAATGTCTCCTGCAACAAACATCTGGAAGATGCCTTGATCTGTGCTGACAACAAAAGAATTTGGCCTGTGAACATTGGATATTGCTACTAAGAAACATCTATTTAAAAAAAAAATTAATGTTACTATTCTCAGAACTCAAAGCATGAAATTTTGTTGCCTCCTATCTTGTACAATCATTTACAGCTGTGAAAAATGAGTGTAAAATACCTTCATTCACTTATGGCTCTCAGTGCCAAGAACAGAGTTTGGCAGTCACTACAGATAGAAAAAACATTACTTACCCGTGCATGCTTTGCCATCCACTTTGAGTACCGATCCTTCAGGGCAAAAACAAACAGGCCCTTTAGATGTTTGAAGGCAACCATGGCTACATTCCGTGTTGTTACTTTTACAGGAAATTAGCTCTACAATAATTTAAAGAAGAAAAAACCCTTTAAATGGTGATAAAAAATTTTACAGAGCCCTTTTAAACACTTTCTTAATTTGCAAAAGAGAAAATAAAGGAAAAAAAAGACAAAAAAAGAAAAGGAAAAAAAGTGATGTTGAGACTACAACACTTCTGTGATCTTTCTGGCATTTGCTTTGGTTTGTTACAGTTTTTTCCATTTTTCCCTGAACCCTCTCCTAATTGTAGCACAGGAGAAAGCCAAAATTGCTGGGTCCTGAAGCCATTTTACTGATCAGCTCTAAATTTTCCAAAATTGTATGAACATGTGTTACTAATATAGAAATAATTTAGAAAACTTTCTTTTTTTACATTTCATCGAAAATGATTAAGTTTTGAAAACTATAAGGAAGTTACAATGAAAGAATGAGTATAAAACACAAAGAGGATGAGGAAAATCTACTTTCCTAGAAACAATGAAAACAGGAGATGAACCTCCCAGAAATAAAGCTATGTTCCTTAGTGGTGATTTTTGCAGCTGTAGGGGCAAAACCACCTGAGGATCTGGCAATAGTTCTCCTTTACTTTTCATGACAATTGTTGCAGTGCCGACATTTTTTTTAGTACTTCTGTAATGCAATTTCACAGGATATTCTCCTCCACATTCAATATTGCAGTGCCTCTATTTATGCCAATCTTTATGCTGATTTTAGTGCTGTATGGCAACACCCACCACAAGACTGGAACTAATGTAAGTTTCCCACAGCTGCTGCTTTGAATCAGCTGCATATGCTGGCTTCAATGGTACATAGCTGTTGCAAATATTGCTTCTTCAGGGCAACTGTGCTCTGGACTGGGTTCTTCTAACCCCTTAAGCACAAAGAAGAGAGTCAAGAAACTGATCTTATCTTTCCTTCTGGCTAGAGTGTGTGACTTCAGATGAAGAGCTTCGTAAAGGACTTGGAGGACAAAGCATCAAAGTGTCTGGTCAGTACGTGGACTTCTCACCTTGCATCTCTCAAGCTGTGTAGTTGGTGACATACCTGCCTTGTGCTGCAGTAGTTAAGGAGTTATACTGTCCATGCTGTATCCCTAGCCTGTGTTAGAAAAACTATTTTCTATCTAATTTGATCCACTCAAAATGTAGGCTTATAGTTCAAGCTAGTCATCCAGCGTAGGACTGAGTTGCACAGTGTCTAAGCATTGTTCTGGACACAAAGCAACATTCCACCTCCCAGTAGCCTCTGGCTGCAGGTCTCCCATAGGTCTTCTGTCACACACACCCTGGACCTTCAAGTCTGGGACACTGAATTCTGCTGTTGGCTCCCTCTTAATAGAGGGGGAGAAGTGACTCTTGGAGGTCTGAAATAGATAGACTGTCTGCTAAAGTCTGTTAGACTGTAAGGCTACATTTACACTCTAGAGATATTTAACATACCCTAGGTCCTGATCCTACTGTGATCCAGACTGAATTCATTGGTGTGCACTGGTATTTCTACCTGGGACATATACCAATCTTTTATTTCCATGGACACAAGGTGGGAGGACCCTTGTCTATGTCTACGCTTCACTTCATTATGAAATAGAAAAGTGACTGGGAATATCCCAAGACCTCAAAACTTAGATGCATTTTACATCTTAAGCCCTGGGCTTACTTTAGAAAGGCTTAAATAATTTTTAGGCTGAATATACACAGTGCTTCATAAAGGGAGGAAAAAACCTCCTCACTTCTAACTCTTACTATGACTAAAATACGGTCTTTGAAGCTTACTGACAGATCTTTGTGTTTTCCCTCCACTTCTCTGTGTGTCCTGCATTAATTTATTCATATTTATCCAGCTTCAGAGAGCTTCCTGCTTTATGTCCCTGTGTTATATAGGTTCTCTCAGACACACTTCTTATACACTGTTTAACTGATAAAAGAAAAAACCAACATCCCACAGGTTCAGGAGAGCCTCACAGTAAACAGCTTTGAGTACTTCTGCATGTCTTCTTTGTTGTAGACAGATGTACTTTCTTTTAATTTCATTAATTTCAGGCACATTAGAAATGCTATCAACCTTGATCTGAAGAGAAGAAAAGATGATGTTGTAAAGTGCTCGCTCAGAGACTGCGCAAATTCTTATGCACTATAGCCAGAGTGAGCCAAATTCAGAGGCCACATTTAAAAAGATGTAACTGCTTATGTACCTAGACTGTGACACAGAGCCTCCTCTGAGCAAAGAGGTCTCTCTAGAGACCTTATTTTATTTTTTTTTTCTCCTGAAGAGGCTCACACTTGATTACCCACGTGTAACTTACATTTCTGTAAACATGACATTTGAATTTGGATCAATCACTTTAAGCTGATCCCGCTTACATAATAAGGGATTGGAGGTGAGCAATGCAACACACAAAACTTTCAGCAGTTCCAGTGTTAAATAAGGACTCTCTCCAAAATGATACTCAAAGTGTTTATGTATTACTGCTACTTACCATGACATGTTTTCCTATCAGGCAGCAGAACAAAACCTCTGGGGCAGGTGCAGTAATAGGAACCAGGGATGTTGACACAGCCCAAAGTACAGCCGTGATTCCAGAAGCCACATTCGTTGATATCTGCCAAAAGAAGCACTTGCTGTGTCAGGATAACATCATCAACCAGTGTCAGGGAATTAGATTAATGAAACAAACAGTGTCCAAGAAGTCTCCAAAATTTCCCTATTCATTTTACAGAAATATGTTGGTCATAATAAATTATAAAAAACCTCATTTGTAGTCCTTGTACAAATAAGCTTTAAAAGCCGTCTAGTACAACCTACTCAGGTTACATGTGTCCAACATAGGTGCCTAGAGGACTTTCAAAAGTATGCCTTCCCATACAGAATCCAGTGCCAATTAAATCCTGTGCACACCCAAAACTTTTATATTAGACCCTTCCTTCAGGCAAAAATCTTTTGAAAAATGTAGCTCCAACATGACTTAAGTAAAATTCTCAAAACACAAAAGCAATCCTGCT
>NW_010177306.1:148760-171983 GCF_000695765.1 Mesitornis unicolor
CCTGCTGAATTTCCTGAGAATTGGATGGCTGCTGCTCAGGAAGGTCTGTAAATCCTGTAAGCTAGGGATTCTGATGCCTTGGTCATGTAGTGAAAAATATACTTCTAAAAGTTAAACATTAACTATTATTAGCAGTAATGTTAATTTTTCATTGAAACAAAGCAGATGAAAACATTTAGAGGCATGTTAAAAATCTGTCCTTTTTGATAGTAGGGCTATAGACAGCCATCTTTTTGTAGGATTTTTCAATGTTTCACCTTTGGTGATGTATTGGTTTTAATTTTTATTAAAAAAATAAATAAGCACCCATAAGCTTGTCTACTTATCCAAAGCTCCTTTAACTATTCAGGCTAAGAATAGTACTTGTGACACTTTCATAGGTCTCCTTTTAGACTATTTCAGAACCTTGAAGGACACAAAACTGAAATGCTTCAACAGGAATTTTTAAGACCTCAGAGTGTTTTTTCACACTCAAGAAATGAATAAAGTAAAAGAAGAGAGGAATTTTTTCATCTGGTGGAATAAAGCTGAAGAGAGATTCACACATTACCTTCACAAAACTGTTTATTTCTACTTAAAATAAAGCCACTAGAACATTTACACCGATGAGTCCTTGAGTCTGGCCTGCAAATTCTTCTTCTACACTTTTCTTTGTTCAAATCACAGGTTCCTTTTTCTGGAAGAACAAATACAGAGTAAATGTAATGGAGTTCTTACCATATTAACCTTCAAGGAGAAACTGCTTTGAGCAAAGATGGTCAGTGATGTGTCTTCTTCTCAACAGCTACTTGCTCAACCCAAGGCTCTTCTTGTTAATAGAAAATAACTTCTATTCTTTTCTATTGGTAAAATCAGGCCAAAAAGTCACTATAAAAATAAAGGTACTTGAAAGACTAAGAGTATGTCTGTGCAAACGACCATTTCCAGCTCCATGTCAGCACAAGCAGATCTAGAAAGACCACAAAGTAGGGGATGGTTTGGTGTGGGTCCGTACCTATAGGAGCTATGAAAGGGAAAACTCTGTGTAGCAGGCATCATATGCTGCCAGTCCTGCACAGTATTATATTTTACCAGGCTTTGTAAAACACTCAGAAAGAGGAGAATGAAAGAGAGAGAGCACACATGCAAAAATTGAGAGAACGGAGATTAAAAAAAGAGAGAGAGCATACAATGACTGGAAATTATTAGCACAAACCAGTGCTTAAGTCTCACATTGTTTAACAAAAAAATAGCTGGACAAATTATAATGACCATCCTTTTCACTTGGACAAACATTATTAGCACATTCTAGAGAATCTTTGTACCAGAATGGATCCTGTTTTCTGACTATGAGAAATACAAGCATTAGAAATCTTGAACTCAGATTTAAACCCAGCATGTTTCTGATGTGTAAGATATACTTAAAGTTTCTTCAAAGGAAGCAGAAAAAAAAGCACCAAACAGATCCCCAGAAGCCTTCACAGAAAAAGGCAAACAGGTATTCCAGTATCTTTTTTCATGGGAAGGATTTGCAGAGCCTTGTGGATGTGCTCAGCTGTCTTTTAGAGCTGGTGCTTTCACAGATATGCAACACTCATGGTTTTATTTTTGTCTCTCAAACTATTATTTTTGTTCTAATCTTCCTAATCTTCTTCTGGGGTTGCTTGCCCCTTTCCCGAGCCAAGAATAGCTGAACTGATGCTACTGAATGCAGGTATGCAGCCACCCCTACACAACACTGTCTTTGCCCCGTGTTGCCTGCGTAACATATACAAAATCACGGGCTCACACAGGGAAAGAAATTTATGTGTGAAAAATATTCTTGGGCTATTTCTAATTCATCTGTTGTTCTCAGATAATGGCCTGATGCTGATATATTACACTGGAAAGAAACACAACATAATTCCTCCAAAAAATATTCCAAGTGTACTGAATGTCATTAATCTGTCCGAGAAGATACTTTAAAAAATAATCCAGAGGCATTCTTTGAGATTTTAAGGAATTAAGATATTTTATGAGCTATTGATAAAAGTGTGACGAACATTCCAGAAGTTATTTATAAATACATATATTGTCATCAAATCTAGCACCGGCTGTCAAAGAGATCTGAAGTAAATTAGAGGGCATCTTCCAGATACTGCCATACTAAAGCAACTGTGTGTGATTATAGCAAACCTGTAGCTGAATTAATACTCTTCTCTGTACTTATTGGCCCTGACCAATCCAGGAAAGTCTTTTGAAAGAGAAAGGGAAGGGGACATGAGGAATTTAAGTAGTAAAGTAAATAATCTAAATTCCAGTAAAAAAAAAATCAGATCATATCAGTTGAGCACGTCTCATCTGTTCCCTTTTCCTCTGAAGAAACTCACTTGCTATCTGCTTTAAAGAGGGCCTGATAATTCACAGCTGACGCTTCATTGCAACGCACACTTTCTTGGCTTCTACAGAGCATCCAATTAGTCTAGGTATGCTTTTATCTCCAGGTTTCTCTGTTGTAAGATCAGCTATAAATCTCATTTGTACTCCAGGCTCATTAGTCCTCCTTTCATCCCAGTTCTTGCACTGGATAAGCCAAGCAATGTGCATGCAAAGTCCAAAAGGTTCATCTGGATTCAGCCTGTTAAGCTTCTCTCTACTCCATCACTTCCCAGATGTTTTTACAAGAAGGCATTTGGAATAAAAAAAAAAAGGTCTGTTGCTGACAATACTTAATGTTGTACAAAAATTTACTAAACATGCTGGAAATATAGGGTTATATACCACAAGACATCTAAAAACACTGGTAGTTTCTTTATTAATAAAGGTGGGGAAACACTCTTCCCAGTGGAAACACTGGAAACCAGCATGTCCTGGTGGAAAAAGTGGAGTTAATCTTCTGAAAGAAGAATAAAAGCTCAGTGCCCAAATAGTCAACAAAATTATGCTGCACACTTGTAGAGAGGACATATGTAACACAAGCAATAGCCCCTGAGGTTCAAGAGAGCACTATCATGAACTAACTTTCTTGGTTATTGTTTCTTCCTCTCTATGTTCATGTGTATGCAGACATGGCGACAAACACCTAAGAAGGCCTCATGAGACCTTCGAAATCTCATTGTAACAACCCTGAGATGTGTGGATATATCACTGTTTACATAGCAAATGTATCCTTCCCTAGTTACATGAAAGCACCAAACATGGTAGCTGAAAAATGTGCTTCCATTTGCCAGGACAACTGTTTTCCTTGAAGGAAGCACAGAACAGGAACTGTCTCTGAATGGAGGCTCCCTGTTTTTACAAGTATAAGTTTGATTTCCAAGAACACTTTCTGTCCTACATCTTAACATCTTCTGCAAACAAAGCATTTGAAGGGGAAAGTTCCCCTGAAGATTTTTATTTTCCCACTCAGACCAGGCTTCAGGAAGGAAAGGCAGCATGATACCATAAAAAGCTATTGGTTGGCATGAAGAAAACAAAGCCTACTTTATAGCAGATATTTGGAAATGCTTCAAGAGATATATTTACAGTTTCATTTTTGCTCTTATGAACAAACACTACTTTCTGCTCATGTCTATATAACACCTGTACGTCTGGAAACCCACGGCCACCTTCCTTTCAGAGTTCTGCAACCATTGCTTGACACATAAATATCTCTATACTGTTTACCGATTTGTCCGTACCTAAGCAATACTGCTGACAAAAGCTATTCTTTTACAGCAAGAATACTTTGTGTCTGCTTTCCAGAGATCAGAGAACAAGACATGATTTCCCCCAGACACCCACCACTTCCTACTGCCTCAGCAAGATTCCTCAAGGAGAGTGAGCTATGCACAGTCAACCACCTTCATTTTCTGATCCACAGTGAAAGGCAGTGACATGACCACCTCATACTGTAGGCTGCAATTGATAGCAATTAAAGAGACCCAAGACACTTATTTCATAGTTATCATGGCAATAAGTCTGTCTAAAACAAGCTGACAATCCAGCCATTTCACAATGAAGCTGAGACATCAACAGTATCACTTGCAGGACATACTGTGCCCTTCAAATCCTTTAGTGCCATAATAATCAGAGATGTTGAGACGCACATTAGAACAAAACTTCCAGAAGGGAGAAGACATTTGATGAAGATAATCTATATGGAAGATTAAAAAGTTGTGTGCCTCGTGCATTTAGCAGGAAAGTATAAAAACATACTTCTGTAAACAAAGGGGAAAGGAGAAAATTACATCTATCTGCCTATGTATTCAGATTGAAATGAGCTGTTCATGTTCAGCACACTTCCAGCCTGATACTCCAGCTGTAGCCACACATACCAAGTGGAACTGTGTATCACTGAAATTAAAGGAAGCCTTTTCCTTGACTTCACTGAGACCTGGAATGTTGCCAAAGAAAATTATTACTGTGAAAAATCAGAGTACGTGACATTATTCTCACACATAAAACTGTATCATTACAGTTTACTTACCAAAATCTTGAGAATCTGTTCTTGTACCTGGCTGTTTAAAGGGATGCACTACTTTTATCTCCACTGGTGAAAAAAATAATGACTTCAGGCTAATTGTGACTACAACCTTTCCAGTATACTTGTTGGCTCTCCATATCATACCGGATTTCAACTCTGAATAGTACAGGTGATCAGCAAAGAGAGACAAACCAAGCAATTGATGCCTACAACAAAAAGAAGATAACAAAGTGGCACATTACCTGATCCCTATATATTTACTCAATCATGCACTTTCTGAGCATCTAGTTCAGTCAAGTTCACTGTAAATAACCTTTCTTTGTATTCCAGACATACTGACAGAAACTGCAGTGATGTAAAGTAACTTTTTCCTGAGTACCTCAACTGAAAACATGCCCACCATGGAGCATCTGTACCACTGCAGAGCAGGAAGGCTAAACATTAAAGGCACCCTCAGCTGTTCTTAGCCCTGGCACCGGTAAGTAGAGGGGAACAAGTCTGTTGTGTAGAACAGTTTTCGCCACAACTGCTGATGTTTGCTGGTGAGCCTGAGCACAGGGCTTTATCCAAGGCTCCCCACCCAAGACTTAAGAGGACAACAGGCTTAGAGGAGGATAGGAAGGACCTGATCTAGCTCAGTCTCTTGAGCACAGCTCAGACACCTGAGCTCACCCACTGTGACCTTGGACAAATCATTTAATCTCTTTGGTTTTGGCTTCTCTATCTGCAGAAAAAGGCCACTAATAAACACTCAGAGAGGATTTCTAAGGATTAAGTAGTTATCATTTGCTAAAAGCTTGGAGGATGGAAAGTACTGAGTGGCAGTATTATCCTTACAACAGTAATTTTTTTTCCCATTTTCCTATCAGTAGTTTTAGTTTTACAGTTACAGGCCATTTGCACTACACTTTATACTCCTTATTGTGTTACAAACTGGCAAAATAAAAGGGAGAATGAGGGAGAGACCTTAACTGCTTCCCTGAGAAAGGAGTGTTTTATTTTTGACAGGCTCAGGAAAACTCACTGGGCAGAATTTTTGAGCAAACGAACAGCTCCGCCATCATAGTTGCATGATCCAATGTGGGAAATCTCTTTCATGTGTTCATGTTGGATCCAGTAGAGCCTTGTATCAACCAAATCTAGAGAGATGGCCTTTATTTTTAATGTGGTTCTTAAAACATTTCTCACAGCACTTCCACTGAGGGACACTCGGTTTATGCTCGAAACTGTACTGTCTGAAGACCAAAATAATAACCTGCAAGTAAAAGAGGCATGTTCTAAGAACAAACAGACAGCAAACAAACAAGACCAAAACCCCAACCCCATTTGCAAGATCACATCACTGCTACACACTCCTTGTTTAGTTGCTCTTATATAGATAATTTTTCAGTCTTACCACAGTGCTTTCAGAACCAGAAGCAGCAATAAAGCAAGGGACTTCCTTAATACATATTAACCTATTTCAGAAAAAACCCATACACATCTCTCCTTAAAATAGTTCTATTTAAAATTGAAATAATTTTTGACAGCAAAGCTTGTCTAACAGAAGCAATATTACCACTATAGTTTTCTTAGAGTTGTTTACTTATTTTAATAAATATGTCTCTATCAGAGACTATAACTCTGCTCAGGAAGCAGTGAGATACTAGAAATTTCTCGCATGTAGGTCAAGCAGGTATCAGCCCAGCTTAACCAAGAAGCACTATTGTCTGTCTCTCTGCTTTGTTTGGCCATGCAGTCAGAGAAAGAAGCTGGAATAACCTCTTAAATCTACAGGGAACTTCTGCAAATTTGGGCAAAGGCACATCTCTGAGACAGATACACATTGTCCTTTGCCTCTGGGGAGGAATCTATATCCAGAAACTATAGTTGAACACATCACTTAAGTGCTTAACTTAAAAATATCATTTCTATTATTGTTCTCATTTCTTTCTAATGCCCTACTGGTAATAGCAGCCAGACTACGCAGTCATTAAATTAAGACACAGTCAAAATACAGCTTCAATACTCAAAACAGTTATGCACTGAAGCTACTTCTATATGTCAAGTTATTAATGGATCAGAACCCAGATTTCCTGATGTTACAAAGGTTAACAACAGTTCTTTCAAAATAGCAAGTTATCATAGGGACTATGCTAAACCACTAGGAAGAATCAGACCCTGCCTCACAGCTTTTCCTGCTACAAAGTTTGCAGTTATGATAGGTGTAAACATATTTCCAGAAGAACAGCCCAATTTCATACTACTATTTTTAAACAGTTTAATAATATCTAATTGTATTTCTATAGCATCTGTTATTTAAGGAACATCACTAGTCTGGAAGTTTGGGCAAATGCTAGGAGTGACTTTTTACAGATAAGGAAACAAAGAAACAAAGGTGGTTATAGTCTCTATGCACAAGTTTTGCAAAACAGTGTAGTGACAGAATATGATATGAATAAACAGGAGGACAGAAGAAAAATGAAGATTAGAAACTGGCTTGAGTCATTCCCAGCCTTTACTGTATTTGCTTTCTATTCTGTATTTTCTATTTCTATTTCTATGTATTTGCTTTTTTAGTCTTAATCCTTATTTTTCATCATTTCTAAACACCATTAAAAATTATATCAATCTTACAGCAATAGTTATATAATTACTACTAAAACAATCCTATCACTGCTAATATCCAGACACATCTTTTGAGAACAGCTCTATTATTAGGGTATCACATTGACCTTCATTATTTAAGAGCTGCACACATCTGAAGAAAGACTTTGTTAGTATCAGATTTAGCACAGGTTTACGCCTGTGCACATGAACATGCTGGGGGTTTTAATTCACTACACACTAAAAATAGAGCCCTCAGAATTATCAGACAAGTAAATTGCCACAGGGCATAAAAATTATGTCAGACTACTCGGAGTCTACGGTCTTTACAGTTTATTATTGGCACATTGACCTCCCTGCAAGTACATGAGTACAGCTTTTGTGTTTGCTGAATCACACCTAGGTGAATATACACACTTGTGTCTCCCCAAACTTTCACATAAGTTTAGCAAATACATCCCTATAATGCCATTTGTAATATGTTTCAATGGCATCTGACAGTGGGTTGGAGGGCTTGTGAATATTTCCAAGACTGGTAAATACTACATTCAAAAGGAAATCAGAAGAAAAGAAATGCTGATGTTCAGGCCTTTAAATCCTACCTAAATGACAAAACTCCAAAGACTATTAGTAATGCTACTAGCATCAGAAGATTTGTTTTTATCAATGTACTAGGAAAGTATACATAAGTTTTAATGTTAATGTATTAATGTTAATACATAAGTTTTAATGTTTCACACGCTGCTGAACAGCTTTACTGCAAACCAAAAACAAAAATGTGCTTTTGCTGTAAGAAACAGAAGCATCTCAACGTTTCCTCAAGTTTTTATTTTTGCAACTTTAATGGAAGAGGTTCATGCGGAAAGATAAATTAGCATGGAGAGACCACTGTAACAACTCCTGTTGACAGCTCTTGAGGAGGACAAATCTTTTATGTACGCTCAGTTCTCAGTTTAAGAGACTTGAAGCTGAAATAAGCATCTTTATGAAGGCCAAATTACTAGTGACACAAAGTAGCAATGGTTGATTCAGAAACAATATTCAGAGCAATTCACAATGGAAACAGAAGCAAAACTAAGTTTTGCCTACTGTAAACTGTTTGTTTTTTTTAGAAAACTTACCAACTTATATTCTAAGCGTGCCAGGATTGGAGCACAAGGTACTCCCAGCATTTGCAGGCATCGTTCCACTTGTTGCTCCAATCCTGCTTTCCTGTGCCCTATAACTTTGCTTTCTTTAAGAAAGGACCAACAATGCCTATTTTCTCCTAGCTTTCCTCACTAGCAACATGATCCCTGATGACCAAGAGGTATAAATTCTGCATTAGACTTCGGTGGGCTTTTCTCACACACTTCTCTATTTATCTGCAATATGCTTATTAATCTTTTATCCTCTTTTGTCAAAGTTCAACATATTGGATTATAGATAATACACTGTGGACAGACTAGCCCAGCAGCCTATAAACTGCAATCATAGTACTTCGCATGTTTTGAGTCCATTTCAATGAAATTACTAACCTAATCAAAATTACCTTTGCTCAGCATCAATGGTAATCCTTGTGGGATGACCAGCATCTCGTAGAAGAACTCGTCGTTTCTTCCCGTTCATGTCTGTTGCTTCTATAGTTGCTTTCTGTCTATTGGCCCAGAGAATGTCTTGATTTATCCAGTCAATAGCAAATCCTGAAATGCCTTTGTCTATATAACATAGTCTCTGTAAACAGCAACAACAAAAAGCTGACAACAAGAAGCATCCTAATGATTATCCTAAACTTGACTTCAAATATAAGGAATAGAGTGCCAGACTGAAGCTTCCCATTTCATCCCTTCACCTACTTCATTTTCTCTCAGACCTGTAGATGTTCTTTTTCTTATTCTTTTATCATTTTCTTTTGGTTTTTGTACTAACACAAACTCCTTCTGAATTGAAATTCTGACCTCCTGCAAAAGGGGAAACTGTTGTCCATAAGAAATATACTGGACTAATCTTTTAGCTACAACTTCTTGATTTGGCACACAATAAAGCACCCAGACCTGTACTGTTACAGATGAAAGACTTCCTAAGTCACTGTTGCTAAACCCTGATCCTTAAAAAATCAGCAAAAAACACATCAGTGAAGACTCTACATGAGTAGAGGAACACTGGCAATCCCTCTTAAGTAAAAGAAGGCTCTCACAGTGTTAAAGTTCAGCCACAACAGCCTGTCTGACTTTCTTAATCAGCCCGATGCAGTGAACTGCACAGCTTTTTCTGAACAAAGGATGAAGTGCCAAAAGAAGCCTTTATGCAACCATAGAAACCAAGAAAAGATTTTAGAAAAAATGAGTAGGAATTCAAACACTTTGTCTTACCATTTGTGCCAGTCTGAGTTACAGTAATCTGGAAGACAAACTTCCATAATGCCAGGGTTTAATTTAAACTGATAGAAACATTGCCTTCAAAGCTTCAGTTTGTCTGAATTTCTTCTCCTTTCTTTTTAACTCCCTTTCCCTCAATCTACAGAAAATACTAAATGCTCTGTGAATGTGAGTAAAACAGCCTAGAATCAGGATCATAACTATTACGACAGCAAAAAAACTTTTAATAAGTCTGAAGTGCTAATTAGTGAACAGGAACAGCAGAATTGTACCTAAAGAGAAGGTGGTTTCCAGGGAAGGTTTTATGCCCATTAACTTGGAGAATTCCGGAAAATTGCTTACTTTACATAGAATCATAAAGGTTGGAAAAAACCTCTAAAATCAAGTCCAATTGTCAACCTAACACCACCATGCCCACTAAACCATATCATGAAGTGCCACATCTACGCGTTTTCTCAACACCACCAGGGTCTCTTACCTCTTGTTTTGTGCCATTCAGGTGAATTCTTTGAAACAGTCGCCTTTCAGAGTCTACCCAATACACTTTCTCTTCGGCGTAATGAAAATCCATAAGCGTTGACTGACCAGTATCAGCCACCAATCTCTCATGATTAGTCCCTTCAGTGTCAACTCTAAAGATGGCACTTCCATGGCTGAAAAGTAGGAATGGTGCAGGGTCTGGTGTGGAGAAAACAAAAATGAGACTAATTAATAGATAAGAGTTGCACTTTCGCTTCATTAAGTTCTCATCAGTATTATACTAGCCAAAGAGAAAGTTCAGGATCTAACTACCTCTCTCAATATTTTAATGACAACTTCCCAAGCATATCACAGAAAACCAGTATGATATAAATGCAATGGTCCTTTCGCATTTAATGTTGAAAGCTAGGTCAAAAGTCCAAGATTGCAGTGGGCATTACCACTAAGCTCAAACTCTACAGCCTGCTCAGAGTTCAGAAGAACCATCACATGCTTGCCAACAGAGGTTGGAAGAATTATGCCATGGATGTATCTCCAAGTTGAAGACCACTTTCAGCTGTTGTGTTATAGCAAGAATTTATCACAGACAGGTGGTCTGGGGTCTCACTTTAATTATCCAAACAGGGAAGTTGAAGATCCCAAGACAGGGCAAAGGAAGAAGGTAGAGACTGTGGGCATTTCTTGTGATGCAGAGAGCTGAAGGAAACCAAAAGACCAGTACTTAAAAACTCCCACAGCTCAACAACAAGAACTCTATCCAGATAAAACCTGTGCTCATACTCAGTGAGAGTAAGAGTGTGTCAGGAACTTAACATAAAACATGCTAAAATAAAAGGACTTAAAATTATGAACAAATAATTGAAATTATGCTCCAACGTCTAGAAATACAATTAAGATTGAAAGTGATGGGCAACTAGGATGGTTCAAATAGCCTTAATGCAGCCTTAGAAACAGTTAATAAGTATGGAAGTACAATGAGTAGGACACAACAGTTGGAGCTGCAGATTACACTAATTCAGTTTCATCAAGTCCTCTTTGTTATTTTTAGGGTATCACTATAGGGCAGGGTTAAGCTCGCCCAAAGAACCTTAACTGCATTTCCACACCACAATGGTTTTCATTTAGACAATTTTAACATTACTGATGTCTATCAAATGTGTAGCAGAGAAAAGGAATTTTTATGCAGTCACATTTTAGCCCTCATTTTAAAAAGAAATGGGTCTTCTTTCTAATTAAGAAAAAAAAAGGGTATTATACAGCCTAGTCTTTAATTTACTACCAAAACAACATTCAAAGTAGAATGTCCATTGTGGTGATAATGGTGGGGATTTATAGCATGGTTGTCTGAATCAACAGGTCATGACATACAAGTAATGCTCTAACCAAGTGACTTGGAAATGCAATTACTGATACAGATCCAGCAGAATGACAGCTTTCAAGCACGTCTATTCTCCTGTTGAATTGATCTTCCTGCAATGCAGAGCAACTCTTCGTTTAGCAGGGATGGATGTCATCAAATATGCACCATCATCAACGTTCTTGCACTTAGACTTTTGAAAATTAAACTGGTTTTATTGAACAGTTCTGTGAGTTTCTAACTAAGTATCATCAGGTAGCATAAAAACCATTAAACCCAACAGACATAGCTTCCACAAATTTTAGCCTACAAATTTTCCACCTTCATCATGGTTCTAAGATTTTTTGTTTCAACATCTTTCACAGCAGAAGAATGAGACCAATTTTGATTTCTCCAAGTGAAGAGCAAGTTAGGCAGAAAGTTCTGACAAGCACCCAAGATGCAATTTTCTTCTGTTCAGAAGCAAGATGAGCAGTACTGTTTCTATTCTAACAGACTGGTTTGTATCTCAAGTTTTCAAGCTATCACCCAGTTATAACAGCTGCTTCTAGGATTTTGGTGACTCTCTTTTTCTGCTCCAATTTGCACTGAGCAATTCCATGTGAGAATATTTAAACTATGAAGACTTGCTTTATGTAAATGACAAATGAACGGTGAAGTGCACCAAAGTTGATTTATCTCAGGAATTTGACTGCTGTACTGCCTGTATTTTTGCCAAATAGTTGACTAAAAGCATTTATATACTTTGCTTTAGTCCTATTCACTCTCTGAATTTCCTCTCAGGTGAGGGCTGTAAATGGAATGGGAATCAAAAAAATGTAACTTTGATTGCGGAGGCACCTGTCAGATTTGGGACTTCATTTTATCAGAAGTTTAATGAGCAGGTAAACAACACATGCATCAAACAGCTTCCTGTCTTTAAAACATGAGGGTATTTCATGTGGTGTATGCCCCACAGAAGGGTTTATGCCCACCATAAGGGTCTCTTATCCATTACAGTAGCTGCTGACCCATCACTCACTTTCTACTGGTGCTATAAATATTAATAATAATGTTAAAAATGTTGAAGTCCCTCAATATTAAGGTAGGATTGTTCTTTGAAAGATACCTGTGCACATATAACACTGTGAGGTAACATGTTTGTTTTCATTTCTCTTCAGTTCTGAAGTGAAGAGTTTATGAAACATTCCATTAAAAAATAAATTAAAATTCTATTTAAGGGGCTAGGGATATTTAGGCAGGACTACAAAAAAGCTGTTAGTCAAGTTGTGTTATCAGTAACAATGAGTCTAGGAGCTGACTGAAGTAATTGTGCTGGTGCTGGTTTGTGAGCTGCACAGAATAATTTTGGTTATGTTCATGATCCCAAAGGATACATGCACATGGACTCAAGTACATCTCTTACATCTTGGGTCAGAATACCACCAATGCGCCAAACCAAAAATAAGGGCTTCCTGCTTATGATTTCAAAGCACTGTTCCTAGAACCCAAACACACTGGAAAGAAATCAATGCCAACACACTGAAAGAGGAAAAGGTAGCAAAATCTTGTGTACTGTTTTTCTGGAAGTAGTAAGGACAGGGTAAGAGAGTTTACAGTTCTGAGCGTACAGAGTATGTCTACTAAATATGAAATCACTGTTTAGCTTTATTTGTTTGCTTTCATGTGTTCATTCATCTTCCTACCACCACACTTTCCGTTCTTCACCATCACTTTTCTGTGGCACCCACATCTGGCCTTGCTGCTTACCCACACAGTAGAAGAGGAAGTTTTTCCTTCAGCAAACCAGCGCACCTCAGTCACTGCCCAGTAGGGATCTGCCAGGCATGGTTCACTTTGAAAAATAATGGTACATAAATCTCAAAAGCTCTTTTTCAGTCATCAAGAAAGAAAATTACCTTACCATTCACATAGCAAGACCGTTTGTCAATATCCAAAGTGTAGCCAGGCAAACAGGAGCAGATGTAGGACCCTGGAACATTGATACAGGTTTGGCCACAGGTTCCCAAACCTCCTTCAAGGCATTCATCGATATCTGAAACATGATTTTCAACAGGTCAGGAAAATTCAAGCTAGCAAAAGCAAAGAGCAAAAATGCACTTTGACATAGTTATCTAATACTAAATTGATCATAAAATGCAATATCCCAACATTAAAATGAAGAGAAGGATGGCTGTATTGCTTCATGCACTGGTTTCAGAATTATTATTTGGTCCATCATCACATGCACAGTGATATATTCTATTTTTTTAGAAGACTATCCAGAGAAATTACCATTCTTCCTAGTGTCTGGGTACTTTGGTCTCTGCCCAAACACAGAGAACAGACTTGTCTTGTACTCCATTTCTGTGATTTGCATTATCATTTGCTATGCAAATACTGCCTGCAGCTGCTTCCACAATAATAATATTGCCAACAAATTATCAAACTTTGCAAAACAGCAAAGCAGCAGACTGCCACAGCACCGAGTTCCATATTAAGTTCTTTTTGGTTTAAGTCAACTCTCAAAAACACTAAAAACCCAACTATATTCCTACACCAGCAAGCCCAAACCAAGGCAACAAGCAAACTAAGTAGAAACTTGGCTTTTAACTGGTAGATTAGGCTAGAGCCTTTAGGAATTAAAAGATATTTGATGTATTTATAGTGTTTTAACAGGGCTTGAGGCAAAAAAGTCACTACTGAGGAGCATTATTTTACACTAAAGGGGGAAGAAATTAATCCTTTCAGCAGTACCATGGGTGATTGTCCCTGAAAATTTAGTTAAATTTTAGTTCCTACTGAAAACAAATGCATCTAATAGTAACTTCCCAAGGCACTTGACATCTGGCAGTACCATATCCTGGTATATTTCTTGGATAACTACTGTGAAGGTTGCTCTAAGGAGCAGCTCTTTCCATGGCCAAGATCTATTTGTTGTCAATGGTTTTTGTTCTGGATTTTATCATCTGAATTTCCACATGCAATAAAAAGATACCACCACAAATTATTTGAAAGAGACAGATTTGATTAGGTCATTAAAGGACATCAATTCATAACCAAAAGTACATGTATGTATTGAGTTATTTCAAGTATTGCTCACAACATTTTTATTTTCTGCATTCCTGAACAAGAATTCAGGGCAACAGAAGAACTTCTCCTTGGATAACTTAGATAATCATTTGCAGAATATCACAGTGCTTCAGGAGATCTGCAAGGATTCTCCTAGTTGAGAGAAGGTCAGGAATGGCACCTCATGATAACTACAAGGAACAGTAATTTAACCAACTGGCACTAGCACTTTGAAAGAAACTTAATCTCTCAGTAACCTAGGGAAAGCTAAGCAACCAGATCTCTGATAGCTCATGGGTCTGGGAAACTGTCTCCTTTAACCACTCTAAAAAACTACCTGCAGCAGAAGTGTTTAGAGGTTTCTTCTATGTCATGTATTGAAGTTGTTCAAAAAGAATGTCAATGCTTTACAGCCACCTAACATGTCCATATAGACTAGGAAATGTTTTCATATTATTTTCAGAGTTTTCCCACGATGTTATGTTTCACATAGCAGATGAAGTAATTTGGCAATGTATGAAACGTAATCAGAGCACATGCAACTGATTTCTGTTGAACAGATTATGAAGGTATAGCAGAAGAATTTTTAGCAACTTAATTCCATAAAGCATTCTAATTTCGAACCCACATTCTTCTCCAAACAATCAGCTTTCAGGAGCATATTTTCCCACAAGTTCTAGGGATGTACATGCCATTCTCCACAGCATTAAAGTAGTAACTCCTCTAAATCCCCTCTAGAGAGTTTGACTGGCTTAGAAGTTTGTTAGTGGGCGACAGAAACCATGAGCCAGTTGCCAGTTTAAAACTACTCCTGGCTAATATTGCCTGGATGTCATCAAAACTAGAAAGCTCTTTGATAACCCATACGAGAGGACTTTGGTGATTTCAGCTTATAGTCACAGCTGCTGTCAGCATTAGCACAGACGTGAAGGAGTCTGCAGATATTAACACTGTCTGTATCTCTTCCTGATACACTGATTTTCAAATGGAGTAACTGGCTGACTAACCCGGACAGTTAATTTGATCTAGTCACCAGTACAAAAGCAGGTGCAAGTCTGTTGATAAAGGCTATAATGTAGCTCATGTTAGTCAATGAAAATAGTGATTTTCAAGAGAAAATAAAAAATATTTTTTAATGTAAATAGTGCTTTGCATAATAAAACTGGTTATTTCTCTGAGGAAATCACAAGTATGGGCAATAAAGGCAGCTATGTTGATGTAAGATTGTTAAAGGTAGAGGGCATTTGATAAAGCAGTGTGAAACACTGATGAAAGAAGTATCATTCAACCACAATAAGGAGCACTTTAAAAGAGAATAAGATAGGCCTGACCTACAGATTGTGTCTGGAAGACTGCTTACTCTGAAAAGGATCTGTGTTCATACTGGACAGAAAGCTGACCTCTTAGCATGTTGCTGGGCAAGAAAATTCAAATCACAATACATACAAACACAGGAGAAATGAAATACAGTGGAGAAACAATTTTACTCCTGTATAGGGCAGTGGTCAGACTACATTGGTATGCTGTTTGTATTTCTCAGATACAGATTGTTAAAGGATCTTGAAAAATTAGAAAGTGTATACAAAAAGGATTAAAAAACTGATTTGAGGGTAAGTAAAAGTGCCTTTCTGCGAGACACTTAAAGAGCTCAGTCTGCTTAGATTATCAGAAAGAAGCTTGGGAGAAGGACTGATCACAGTATTATAAATACTTTCACAAAGAAAAAGTACCAGATTTTCTAGAGGCCACTATAATCTTTTGCGGGAAAGATTTAGCAAGGATTGATGGCTGAGAACTGAAGTGAGGAAAATCAAATTCAGACATTAAATTGATATGTTAACAGGAAGTATGATTTACTGAGGGAACTAGCTACCAAGAGAAACTGTGAAAGTGTGGAAAACATCAGTGGATATCAGTGGATATTCTCCAGTCAAGATCAGATTAGGAAGACATGCTTTAACCAAGCACAGGTTACTGAGCTATGTAACAAGGTAACTGGAAAATGACCTGTTATTTACAGGATGGATTTTCCAGCTTTACAAAGCTGACTCCAAGAAAGAGCATACTGATTGATCAGGCTACAAGAATTTACACTGCCTCCCCAGTAATGCTGCTTGAAGAGAGGATTTCAAGGTTATCAATCTGCCCATGTTCATCACCACCAAAGTTCACATAATAAAGCAAATCCCACACATACTGAAAAGCAAGTAATTGCCCCAGCTGAAGAAAGGCTATAGTGGAAGAATAACTGCCTAATAAAAGATGAGGAGTGCGGTGGCGACAGGCAGCTTGGCCACCGGAGAATGCCCCTTCCAGTGGTGAACAGGAAGCATCAACAGACACAAAGCTATTGTAAAACACATCACAGTGCTGTGAACATTCAGCTTTTATGGTGCTAACAATGGAAAAGGGCCCTACGTTTAACATGCCTTCTTCATTGCTTAAAGTACAAAACAAAACAAAAAAGGCTGTTTGTTAAGGTTTAGGACAACTCGATCATAAACCCATCCATCAGGTGTAACTAGCAGTCCCTTCACCTGCACAATTAGTGCCAAAGCAAAGCACACTGTTGCATCCTGCTGTAGCTGTTTTAGGTCTCCTGGCAACCACATCCCCCAGTGGGAACTTTACCCTGTGAAAGAAATCGGCTTAGTGAACACAAAAGCTGTCTGCAGTGCCCTGACAGCCAGCTCTGAAAGGAAGAATGAGGTCCTGCTCAGTTCTCAAAGGCTTCTTTATGCAGAAAATGCCTTGAGAATCAGCAAAAACGATGAATCATGTCATCATGATGTTGGCAGCTCTCAATAACTTTGCATACAAATATGCTACTTTATTGAGAGTCCTGAGAAATGTTCTGATTGCAGAAGGTGAAGCATTAGTATGCCTGGCAAGGATACAGAAGAACCACAGTGAGCCACAGCTTGCATTTCATTATGGCCCCAAATACATACATTATATACATAAAATATACATGTGCAGATAAACGCACTCAAATAACCTCACTCAAATTTGGTTCCTGAGGAGTTGGACCGGGTATTAATTCAATCTGCTATATCTAGCAACCACCGTAATATTTTCAAAAAGGTTGAACATCAAATTTCATCTGGAATACAAAGAAAGTAGCCCATCCCTTTTATCTGTTTTGTTAAAAGCATACATCTCTAAGAACAGAAGACAGCCATAAATGGAAAAAGATGCTCCATCTATCAGCAGGTCACAATAAAATAGGCAAGTTATCTTCTATCTCTAATTTTAAATGAGGATTAATGAACAGCTTGATCACTCACAATTTTTGAGAGGTCAGAGGCTGTGAAGTGCTCAAATTTTATGGTAAGACATACACTGTGAATACAATAAGGTGGTTATCAACTCCTGGACTCTTCCAGTCCAGAGCCACAGAGATGATTATATGACAGATACGGCAGCAAGAGCAATCATATGATTTAATCAAGTATAAAGTAGAACCAAATTTAGCATTGAAATAAAATTCAGAAACCACTTGTAGACATCTTGAAAAGCAATGGCAAAAAATATCTCAAGGAACTACAATATCTTTAGTTTTCTACTTTTTTGGACTTAGATCTCAGAGGTTTGGGTACTAGAATGGAAAAAGAATTGTTTTCAAAATACATTCTATGTGTAAATTAGTAACTACTTCCTGGGTCATGAAGCTTTCAACGCAGTTATTGGCTTGTCTTTCAAAGATGAAGCTCATGAAGGTGTCATCTGGCCCTCTTTGAAAGGCATCAGCAAATACTGTCATTCAGCTACCTTTAAAATCAGGTTTCAAATTAGATATTAGTAAGTAGACAGTTTTATTCAAAACAGAACACAAAATTAATATCTGCTATTTTCCACTGAGAAAATCAATGACAAGTCTTGCAGTATTAGTCATTGATCCTAGAGTCTGCCCCTTAGCCCTCTTCAGGATTAAGCTTCATGTGATGTGTGACACCATTTCTGTCATTTCTTGTAACATATTCACCTCCTTTCTATTTTGTTCTAAGATTTTACAGCCAAAGGTAGCATTTGTCCACATTCAGCTGGATCCAATTTCCAGAGAACTCAATAGAAAACTTCTTGTGTATTGGACTGTGGATTCAGATCCATGTTCAGGAATTCTTGACTACTATTTGGTAACGATATTTTTAAGCCTCTTTCCCCAAGATGGTACAATACAAAGTGAGGTAGCTGGAAGACAGCTATTGAAAACAAGGAAACAAGCATGCCTCAACTGCAGTTCCTTTGAAATACAGAGGGATACAGTGGAGTCTCAAGAGGTTTATCCCTATGTCACGACATAGATAGACACCACAATTCCTCATTTCATTGGCTTTTACAGCTTTTTATGCCATGCTTGCAAAGAAAGGATAGCTGTGAATTAATAAGGGTTTGGCATTTCCTATTTCTCAGAATACAACATAAGAAGTTTTAACAGTTTGTCTTCAAAAGGCTGTATGGAGCAAAGTTAAGCCAGAATTTAGCTAATTGAGGTGAATTTAAAGATACAATACAAAGAAAAATAACTTAATATTCCACATCACCAGTGCTCTATGGCAAGAGAGCAGTGAACAGTAAGAAAGAAAGGAGGAAAGTCTGAAACACAGAAAGAAGCAACTGACCAAAAGAGCTGACCAAGATTGCTGCAGTTGTCACCTTCAATTTCAGGCTGAAGCTCTGTAGGAATGTGCAGCATGTTAGTCCTGAATAAGTGACAAGGTCTCATCAGTTAATGTCAGAAGTTAGTAGAGCTTGCAGCATCCAGAACATAAAGTATTTACCTAGGGGAGCCCAAGACTAAAGTATCTAGTCTAAAATTGATGGTGCAAGGGGATGCTCTAGGGGCTTCTTCAGATAAACAATGGCATGTGGGAAACTTTCTTGTCTTCAGTGGGGAAACCATCTATACACAATGAGAGAATAAAAAGTAGTGTCTTTAAAGCGGTGCTTCAGGAGGGCACAGGTGACTTTATCAAACAGGCATCAGGCCTATCCCCTGGTGTATCATCTATGCTTACATGGTCAGATATGTTAGAAATCAAAGCTCTCCCAGGAACAACATGTACATGTTTTTACTTTGCAGGAATAATAATTCCTGCGTAGCCCACACCATTATCTTTAGAGGTAGAAGGTTCTATGTTTTCACTGGGGTCTAAGAAAGATGAGATATTTAAAGGTAACTGAGTCCCCAGTCCTGCCATCAGCTTAAAATAAACTATTAAATCAAGATGACAACATAAAAAATTACAGAAATGCTTCCAATTCTACCATAACTTGCCAATAAATTCATATGTTCATTCACTAGACTAGTCTTGTTCTGACCTCACAATGTGATCTCCTATACTTTCTCTCCTATAAACCTTATTGTTGTTGTGAACATGACCTCTCCTCTCTTGGCATACCAAGTCACAATTCAAATAAACTCTCTTAAAATAACTGTATAAAATTATGTGAGACATTTAGGGTTAGATTTCATTATCCTTCCACAGGATGTGAAGGTCTTTGGTCTTTTGACTATCCCTAGAAATAAAAGTAACTAATTAAGAAGTAAGCTATTTAGCAATGTAAGAAGAGAATAACCTAGACTTCATCTGTAGTGGCAGTATGGAAAATAAATCTAAAAAAACCTACACATTTTCCAGTAATTGTCACTTGTAATAGTTCACAACAGAAAGCAGACACCTCCTTAATTCAGGGTAGTCCTTGTGGCTGGCAGGAGGCCACCACGGTCACAGATTATAAAGGACATTTTACAATTGATATATTTATTACAGCTCACCCAGAATGGTCGCCAAGCCACAGTTCAACTTGTTGCCATTGCTCACAGTTGAGTGGTATGAGTCATGCCTCCCACTCATTGCTTTTATCCCCATTATTACCTTCAAAGCCTGCCTCCAGTTTCCTACCACTTGCTTCCACTGCACCCCCTATCTCATATAATGAATGAACTAAAATATACATCCGGTCCTCGGGTCAGAACACAACTTGTGTATCCAGTACACAGAGGAAAGGACAGGGGAAATCCATTCCACCAAAACGTCCTTCAGTCTTACATTTCATGTCAAAATTTCACCTTTGCTAAATCCCCTGTAATCCAGTGGTCTCTAATTAAAAAGGTACCCTAGCACATCTCATTTTTCATTTATTCTGTTATGTGGTATTGCTCAGAGTATGTCACAGTAACAATAGCGCTTATGCTTATGCTTCTATTATTATTTCTCACAGAGTTTGCTGACCTACAGGCCATTCTGCTTTGGTGCTTTACCTAGAGTTCCCACATTCTTACAGCAGCTGAATGTATCTAATTTTCCACAGAAAAGACATAATGCAGGCCAGGTTATGTCTCCATTAATGGAAGAGTGATGTACATCACTATGTGAAATGTGATCTACATCAATACGTGAGATATGTCAACCGAAACAAAAAATACATCTTTGCAACCTTTTGAATGTCAATATTTAGAGTGCATTTTGACTCATTAAACAATAGCCAAGCAACTCCCTTCATGTCAGTAGGATTCTCTTGTTATACCTGATCTCCTAATTGGGCAATCCAGTAATGTAGAAGTCATAACTAATCTACATCCTAATTAGCTTGTGGCAGCTACAACTATATTATATTAGTAAATCATGTGTACCTATAGGATAGGCTGTGTAAAGTGCAACAGCTGCTGAAGATATGACATTCACACTGCATATATTTCCGGTTGAGGTTACAGAGAACCAGGTCTAGTCCGGTTCCATGGGTCAAACAGCCATCAACAGTGGAGAGAATAGGTGCTCCTCTACAGGAACACCTGGTTTAGGTTGTCCTAAAGGGAATCCAGTTTGTTCACTTTGATAACGCTCCACAATGTGAAGACAAGCAAAGAAGAGGTAGCAAAATGGAGATTCATTTCAGAAGTATGCTCCTCATTTGAACTCAAGCATCAGTGTGGAAGCACCTTGGGTGTGTTCAGCTCTCAACTGAAACTTCAGGCAGGTTTATCATTTGTACACAAAAAATGCCTAGCTCCCCCTTTCTCAATACAAGAGCATGTAACACACATACTTCTATTTTCTGATTAGAAGATAGTATTTCTTGGCAGAATGCACTGAGGAGGCACCTGTTATTAAATCACTGGAATCATGTCAAGAACTGAGTCAGAGCCTCTGAAACTCAAGCAACCTAAAGCAAAAGCATTAACTCCAGGTATTAGGTCTGTTTGCTTAAATCCTTTCAGAGCATTTCTTCATATCCTTACTGCAAAGCCCATGACTTCACTGGTTCTGGCATTCTAAAAAATCTTGGAATCCAAGGTAACAGGGTCGGCAGAAGGGTTCTGTCGTTCTTTGTCTTACACTTTGTAATGAATAAGAAACTGTATTTTACATCCAGATCACTGTAGGTGATTATACTAATATTAGTGTCATACATTTTACCCAGACTTCAGTTCTACAGTATCAAACATACCTGCAATTCATGTACTGTATGACGCATATTATTACATATTAGCACACATACCTACATGCACCAATAAACACAGAAAGCTGTTTTTAAAGTTATTTAGCCAACATCTAAGTATATACTAATACATGATCATTAAAATACTCTTTCTATATGTATATAGAAATACAAAAATACATCTATACACAAATTTCACATATATAGAAACACGAATATGCATGTGCATCTGTATTGAAAATACAGGGACACTAAAGCTGTGGCAAGGAATTCTGGTAACTAGAGAACAGTTCAGATCTCTTAATGATTGTATAAAACTTTATCCTGCTTTCTGATAGTTAAACTGACACACAAGATCTGTTTATTATGAGAAACAAAAAATATTGAAAAGCTGCTTTATCAAATCTGCTAGTACAACACACAAGCAATCTGTAAAATAAAAAAACTGTTTGACAATTATAAAGCTCAATTAAGAGAACAGAAATGCAGTTTTCTTAATCTGTGAATGGTCAGCAACTTACCTACACAAGCAGAGTTTTCAGTCTTTAATCTGTATCCATTAGGACAGTTCCAGTGCTGCAAAGCTGAGAGGCTGACAAAACCAATTTTAAAAAACACTGGCAAAAAAGCAACAAGGAAGAGAAACATAATCTTGAGGGGTTTTGAATTGTCACTAGAGAAAAACTAGCTTGTATCCAGTCATATCCAGGACAAGATGAGCATGTGTAATCCCAAAAGGTTTCTGCAATCTCCCACTTTACACTCAGACATCTTATCACAATACCAAGTTTTATCTTTGCCTTGCTTTTCTTGTCACTTTAGCCCTTACTGTGTCTGACTATAACCTTGAAGAAATTCCTGGGAGATTTCTTCCACACGCACGTCAGCTTTTTTTTCTCTCTTGTTCCTTTTTTTTTTCTTTTTTGGAAGCCAAGTATGAAATGCCTGGCACTCTTGCTACAAATTTAACACAGCTTAAAAGCAATGCTCTCAAGGATCACTGTGAATTTCCTTGCAACAAGTAAAGTTGCTGCTTAAATCTTAAAAGCTGTGAATTTGAAAAACTGTTCAGCACAGCCCTCAGTGGAGCACAGGCAGTGAGATCTCCAGGTACCGTCCTTCTCCAAAGCACAGTTGCTTTTTACATACAAACTTGGACGGACTCCTCTTTTCTTTTTAAAGCTCTGCTTGCCCCACCTCTTCTCTTTTTAGTACCACTTGAGTGAACCCTGTGTTTGCAAATAGTAATGTGGTCAGTTCCTTACTACAGGGAACTGAGCCAGAATGCAGATACCCAGCCACCCATAATAAATACAGCCTCTTTAGAAAAGCAGCCCCTCCTGCTTGAGAAGTACCTGCAGCATGCCAGCTAAGTTTTCTTTCCCAGAGGTTTTTTATACCATGCCTGTTCAATCACATTGCATTAATTTTGTCATGTGTTTTACCACTAGAAACAAACTTTGTCATTAAAATATTTCACAGAAAAAGAGGGAAATATATATATATATATATATATGGTTTTACAC